>NW_004949107.1:5025999-5038646 GCF_000317375.1 Microtus ochrogaster | reverse complement strand
CCAAGAGACTCTTTAACAGGGTGGCTTAGCTTTGTATGCCATATGACTATTAAACACAAAAAGAGCTATAGTAAATGAATAGCTGTCAAATTTCTAATAGCTTTATTGTTCTAGGGCAATTATAATGTCAGAACCCCCCAAACATATTTTTTCGTTCCTAACTTGCAGGAACATAAAATGAGAGAGTTCTCTAATAATAGTCACAGAAGTGTAGAAATAACAACCCACTCGAGAGACACAGATAAGAATTCTTAAAAGTATAATCTCAAATTAGATCCATATTTCCCTCTCTTAAAGAACATTACAATAATTTAATAGCTTGAGTAAATGTTACTTATTGCCCATTACGTTGCTACCGATCTGTGTATTTCTATGAAAATGTGATAAGGATTTGTATTTTATCAAGCACATTTTAACATAAATTTTAATAGACTATCTTTTTAAATACAGAAAGGCAAATGATTAGTTTTCATTAATTAATAATGATTACTATACTGAAACCATAACAGTAAAATTGGAAGAAAATTTCTCTTTACTAATGTTATTTGGCCAACTTTGCTAAGAGTCTCTGAGAGGCTTCATGTATCTTACAGTCTTTGCATAATATGCGTTTTAGTTCTCCCATTTGGAATTGCCTTTAAGGAGGACACAGACCTTTCTCATAAAGTAGCAGCCTACAATTTCCTTTATTAAAGACTCACAAGATTAGCCGGGCGGTGGTGGCGCACACCTTTACTCCCAGCACTCAGGAGGCAGAGGCAGGCGGATCTCTGGGAGTTAGAGGCCAGTCTGGTCTACAAGAGCTAGTTCTGGGACAGGCATCAAAGCTACAGAGAAACCCTGTCTCGAAAAACCAAAAAAACAAAACAAAACAAAACAAAAACAAAAAACCCCAAAAAACCAAAAAACAAACAAAAAAATAATAAAAGACTCACAAGATTAACTTTAGCAATGGTAGTTCTCAGCGTTGAGGACCACATCAAGAATACTGTCCTTGTTGGGAATGCCACGGGTATGCTATGTCATCTGTAACATAAGAAAAAGTATTTTAAATTCAGTACTCTTGACTGTTAACTCCTCCAAAGAACTAGGAATGTTATAAACGGAAATCTTAGAGATAATGCAAAACTTGTGACTGACAGAAATTGTTGAATAGAATTGCCTCTAAAAATCCAACTATAAGTTTAATTCTTTTATATATGTAAAATTAAACAAAAAGAATGGATCAGAAATGTCCTTGGACAGTGTAGTAGATGTCAATGCTATATATAAGATAAGACTTATCTCACCAATTCTGTGATCTGTTGTCTAGGCTCAAATAGTGATGTTAGTGACACTGTATCTGCTCATCAAGAGTAATCAGTGAGAACAGTGCCTGGCCAGCAGTGTGAAATCCTTGTCAAGCCAGAAGACAAAATGATAGGCACTTTATCCCCAAGTAAAGGGAGATGACATCATTCTGCATCCCATTATTTTAGGAAGATCTACCATATGGCACTTTTCCTCCTCATCAAATTTGAAAGTACAATGGTATTATGGCTTTACCATAAAGAAATATAGTGTCCTAATGCATGTGTGCAAACACTCATTGTGCTGCTGTGTGTTCAACTTTACAATCTATGTTATTTGTGCTTAAAATAACTAGTACCAGAAGTCTTCTTTATAAACGCCTTGTCTACACAGGGGAATAAAAAAGGGTCCAGCGAAGTGGGAAGGATGTTGGCATATGCTTGGGACACATGTGAAGGTAGGAAATCTTTGCCTAATAGAACTCAAAACATCGTAACTAGGTAAAGGCTCTGAAGGGGGTTTGTTGGTATGGTGTAGAAACTTCAAATAAACAGATTACCGTAAAATAACTTACCAAATGAAAACTCTTTGTTAATTGTATTCTCCTATTCCTAGGCTCACAGAACACAATTTCCATAAAGGATGATATCACAAGATGAAGAGAGGAATCCACAGCTCCCACACTGGACACTGCAAATAACTGGAGTGAGATGGAGTATTAGCATGGCAAAAAAAAAAACCCTATAAAATCATTTTATAAAATAAATTATAAAAAGAGAAGAGCCATATTTGAAGAAGAGCCAAGAAGTTTCACAAATGAAAATTCAGTGACTTTTTAAAAAAATAAAAACATGTTATAAATATTAGACAGAATAGTAGAATGAACTAGAGAGTCCAGAAGCATATACAAGCCTATGTGGAGATTAATTATTGACGAGAGGGCATCGTGGCTTAGAATGGACGGAAAGTTTGGCAGACTCCACTGTGAAAAATGTTAGTCAAATGGATGACAAAAAAAAAAAGGCTCCCACTTTATACCAACACAAAATCCGAGACATATCAAAGTCATAAAAGTGAAAAACAAAATTTCAACATTTTAGGGCAAATTTCAACCTTTTAGGGGAAATGGTAGGAAAATGTTATGCCAGGATGCCGAGGAACTTCTTAAGGAAACCCAGAGGACCGCTAAGGAAAGGACAGCTGTTTCACCTCCTGCAGGACAACAGAGCTCGACTTATGTCTTTGAACAAATAGAAGCTTAACGAAGTACAACACGGCTCATGCGTGAGCTGGAAATACTTTTAATTTTAGGTAGGCTTTAGTCTAGCATGCAAAATCATGGGTTTCATCATGATATGTTCAAATATGGGTCATCACATTGCTCTTAGTTCCCCCCCCTCACATACAATATAGCTGCTAGAAGAAAAAAGTGTAAATATATAAATATATCATCTCGAACTAAACAATGGTTCTGTAAATATAGCATCAAATGTGGGATAATTTTTTTGTAAGCTGTGAAGATGTGTCTTTGCTAAGATGCCTTCTGATTGGTTTAGTAAAGAGATGAGTTGAATACTCAATAGCTAGCAGGAGTGAATAGGGTGGATCTAGGTATGCAAGAGAGACACCAGAGAGACGTGGAAGGGGTTGGACACACAGAATGGAGGAGAGGGCAAAGCCATTAGATCAATAGAAAACAGGTTGGTTAAGTTGTAAGAACTAGTTGGGAACAAGCCTAAGTTAAAATGCAAAGCTTTCAAAAGGAATAATCAGTCTCTGTGTTAATATTTTGGGGGTGGAGGGACAAGAAAGTCCAACTACACAAAAGCACAAGCATGGAGGAAAAATAAAACCATAAATTAGACTCAGTGAAAATTGGTTCATCAAAGCACAGTAACATAAAAATATAAGACAACTTGTTTTTGTCTAATAAAAATATTATCTAATAATATTATTATATTAATAATTAATATTATAACAATTAATAACTACATAATAATATAATAATCATATCTAATAATGTACCAGTATCCATAATGACTGCCTAAATAAGAACAAAGATTAAAAGTAAACAAAGGATCACAATAACCATTTTTTTTTCTGAAAACACACAATAGTCACTAAGGTAGTGAAGATATGATCAGCATTGCTAGAGACGTGAAAGTTACAGCCACTCTAAGGCATCATGTCATTGCCCATCCACTAGAACGGCTTCACTTAGAAAAGAGGGACTGTTGGAATGCTGAAGAGTACATGTCAAAATTAGAATCTTCACTCCTGGCTGGTGAGGATGCCAAATGGTTCAGCTGCTGTTCTGGTGAACCATCCTCCAGCACGACGAGACTGTTGCCGTCCTGAACACTCAGCAGCTGTGAATGCCTAATTGAGATCCTCCAAAGATTCGACTCGATAACATTCTGTCATGGGGGGAGGGACTCCTACAGCCCCACCCCTTCATCACGATGTAGAAGCGATTCACCGTGGCTGGCTGGGGGACAGAGGCTTCTCTTGGGTGGCATAGGTGCTTATAGCTTTCCCATGTTTCTGTAGGTTCCCCTTCACCCATGCTCATGCAAGTAATCCCAATTAAACTCATTAATTCAAGAGGACTTGGGTGGAATCCTTTCTCTGCTCTGTTGTTGGAGTCCGATCTGGGGTGAGTAAGCCCGAGCTCTCATCTTCCCAAGAGAAGTTAATGCAACAGCTGTTTGGAAATAGTCTGGCACTCCCTCAGAACATTAAACATAGAGTTTCCATATGACCGAGCAATTCCACTTTTAGGCACAGAGCCAAGAGAATTGAAAACACATGTTCCTCCCCAAACAAGTAGATGCACGCCTAGAACAGCATTACTCAGAGTAGCCCAAATGTGGAAGAGACCACAGTTTCTATGAATAGATAAACAAGAAATAGCACACCCACAGGAGGAAATACTATGTAATCATAAAAAGGAAAGCAACACCGCCCCATGCGACAACATGGACGGATCCTTGGAACCATTACGCTCAGTGACAAAGAGTTCACATTATTAAGAACCTGTATCAGACATCTCCAAAGGGTAGATTTGTAGATACAGAAGTAAATTAATAGCTGTTTCTTTGTGGGGGTGGCTAAAAATTGAGTGGTTATTAATGGGAATGAGATTGCTTTGGGGGGGAATACAAATATTCTAAAATTAAATAGTAATGATGGCTGCATAACTCTGAATATTTTAATAAAACACTGAGTTGTGTCCCTTAAAAAAATAAGTTTTATGTGAGTTGGAAGCTCAGCTAAGTGAAGGGAAAGTTTGAATAATCTGATAATCAAATGGAAGGCAACTTTATGAAAAAATATATATAATTAGCTAAGTATTTTTAGTCTTCGAGTTTACCTCTGTAAACAAAGCAAAGACAACATTTCTACCAAATAATGTGCATCAGACAAACAGGAAATAACAACAATAACAAACCCAAAGAAGGGATAAGCACAAAAAAAGTGATATATAAGTTAAAGCAACAAGAGACCTTGCCAAGAATATTTAAAGATAAGTGAATAAAAATTACATAAATATAATATGTATCTTACATATATGCAACAAGAAGAGCATTGACAAGCCAGTCTGATCATAGAAAAGTACTAGTTTATTGTCATGAATCAATTAATTATGTATGTACTCCTATGGATCAATACCAAAATTATAGTTTTGAGGCAAGTGGCGATTTGTAGAGGGGTACGGCTCATACACGTGCTAAAATATACTTCAATGTAACTTATCATGAAGTATATATTGCTTTGTGCACATATGATAAAAGTATAAAAGTCTGGATAGGTGATTCACAGCATCTCTGGAATATTGGCAAAATCTGTGAGGGGCAGAACGTGAACAAGGAAGATGACGGAAACTTCACTTATTGGTGCATGTAACCATTTTAAAAGCAAGAAAATACAACAGAGTTGTGCCAATTGCTACATTTGGCAATTGTGAAGTAAGCTATTTGGATTAGCATTCTCTATGGTTAAATAAACACGCTGTCTTGTGTAGTATTTAAGTTGAACTTACCAAGACATGTATTTTTTTTCTCTATTATGCTGCCTGTTGAGCCCTTTGCTTTCATTTCTTTAGTGTGTGTCGGCGCATTGTTTGGGAGTTTGGTTCAGCTGTGATTAACACCTGGAAACGGTGGCTTAAATAAGTGTGAATGTTGCCTTTACAGAGTAAAAAGTCCACCTGTCTGTTCCTCAGCGTCAGCGAGAAAGCAATACAGATTTTTCTGTTCAGGGACCTTTGGTGGGATTTGCTGCCTACAAGGGCAAAGGTTGGCTCTTTGCTTCCAGAAGTCTGTGTTCCATGCAGGAAGCAATACAAAACATAACAACAACAAAAATCCCTTAGAAGAAATCACAGAAGGTCCAAGGCAAATGTCCACAGATGTTATCTTCTCTCTCGCATCTCAGAGTCTTGCATTTTAAGGAGCCTGCCTGGAAGCCCCTAGCAAAAGTATGCCTTTTCCCCTTCTGCTCAGTTCCCAATGGAAAATTGTTCAGGAGTTCATCATCTTTTCTTTTGAACTTCTTTCCCCAACCATGATTCTGTAGATAGAAATAAATGAACCGATTTTTAAGGAGGAGCGAGTGGAAAGGGCTTTCACCGCTGTTAGGTTATGGGTAGGAGGTTGCGATGGCCGCCGTTTACCGAGTCTGGATGCAGTGGCAAGTCCGTGGGCACCGCGTGTTTCGGTTGTTCAATCTGGACTACACACTGGGAATTAAGTCGCGAAGCAGAAGCGATCAAGGCTCTTCATGGTGGAGTAGCTTGTTGACGGTCTCAAAGAGGTGTTGTGAGAATTTGAATCCAGGCTGGCCTGACTCTGAGGGTTGATTTTTCAGAAAGATGGTCTCACATCTTAGAACACACGTCAGCCCTGGAACCGGGGCCACCTGAGAAAGCACAAACAGAATTTAGGCCAGAAGCTTAGTTAAAACTCATTCATGGCTAGTTCCATAAATGCAATTTCTCATTTTCTATAACTGTTAAAATCGTGTGAAGCATTAAGAATACAGTTCTCTATATTATTACATGTTTTTCTCTACTTTTCCTTTTGCCTTTTCTTTTTTTTGATATACTAATATTTTAGAGTTTTCTATATCAAATCGATCTGTTTGCCTTTACGGCATCTTCCTTTGCTTTTATGTTTAAAAATCGTTCCCCACACTATCAACCAAAAGTTATGTGTCTATTCTTCTGGTGCTTTTATAGTTTACTTTGTAATTCAAAGTAAAGCAGGGAGATGCAGGAAAGCGCAAGGCTTTTGTGCACATGTCCCAGTTCCCAGGTTTGGGGGAGTGTTTCAAAACGGAGGGCGTCTATGTTTGAAATGTTTATCTCAGGAACTGATTTAAAACCCATAAGTTCGGGGAATTAAAACTTTCCACTGCGTTCCCAATGTGCAGTGCACATGGAACTGATCCGCAGTCGGCAATCATGTCGAGACGTGTCAGCTCAGTTCATATTCTTTTAAGCCGTCCTTTGATTAAGGGAGCGCTGTACTCATGCAAGGAAGCCCGCAGTCAAATCTACCTTCGAATTATTAGCACCTGGTGAGAAACGTCCTTCCCGTTCTACACAGCAGTTCGTCATGTCTTATTTGTAGCTCATTTGATGATTTCTGCTAGAGCATTGGCTAAAAATGTGAGTCTTTTCGCCGAAGCTTTGTTCTCCTAAGATGGCAGAAAGTATAAATCGCATAGCATGTCCTTCATGCAGATGTGCGAGACTCAACGGAGACGATAGGTCAGCTGTGGCACATGTCTTTCTTTATGGTGGGAAGGAAACATGACGTCAATAACATTCATTTTGTACCAACGAGTCTGCCTCAGTTTTCTAGCCTATAGAATGGGGAATATTGGTGAACTTTGTTACTGATCATTAGGAGATAAAATAAACGCCACAGCCTAGGTGTTGTCAAACTTTTCATTAATAACTAGATGGTAAATATTTAGGGTTTGTCAGCTCTAAGATCTTCACTGCAGCAGTTCAGCTCTGTGTTTGTCATTGCAATACACAAAACACAAACAAGCGTGCACAGCAGAGTTCCAATCAGACTTCAGATTGTCTATATGATTTGGATTTTGGATTGCAGTTTGCCAGACTTCTGAGTTTAGGATCTCAAAACATTCATTCCTTTAGAGTGACTTATCCAAAAGGAGGGAGTCAACCACATCCCGGGAAATGCTAAACAAATGCGCTTTTCATTGGTCCACAAAGACTTTGATTTGAGCATCTTAAGGGTATCGTTAGGAACAGTTTGTGTCAATTAGTCTCTGAAAGCTTCTATTGCCTCATGGCATGGTGTTTCTTCCCCGATAAGACTTTCCATTTTCTGTCTGAGAACGGCAGAGAGGTCTTAGTTCCTGCATGTGCCAGGCACACAGGCAGGAAAGCATATGGACACCATACATTTTGCAGCGCTCTCAACTGTAAATGTGGACGGTCTGCTTTATTGCAGGTTTACATCGTGAAGGGGGCAAATGCAAGACTTGTCTTCTAGCGTATTACTTCACAATGCACTAAATCAAAACGGGTGACGGGAATGTTGGCTCCCTTTTGGGGGATGGATTCTCCCATGATACAGAGCAACCTGTGTGCCAATCTCTGATCAGATGACAGCAATCCCACTGAAAAACTCAACTGAATCTTAGTAAGCATGCATTTTATATAGACATATTTAAAAATATCTGCATTTGAGTGGATAAGTAATATGTATTTCTTTGTGTGTGCAATGTTGTCTTTTAAAATCAGTCTCTTGCAAATCAAAACCCCACATATTTGTTCTTGCAAAATCTCAGAGCTGAGACGAGACTAGATTTCATACATTGAAATACTCGAGTCTATAATAGGTTTTTGTTGTAGTCTTATATTTTGTTTGGTTTTACACTTGTGGGAGTTTTTATTATTTGGCATTTGACTTACTTTTTGAAGCATGTCCAAAGCAATTGTTGATAATACACAATGAATTAGGATGCTATCTTTATTCAGCAGTGATACAGAATGTTGAAGTAATGGACTAGTTTTTTTTCCCTATCTAATCCTGGAAAGAATTTTCATTGTTTGAAGCAAAGGGATCATTGAAATATGCATGGTCCATAAGGCCAATTGGGGCACAAAATCAGATCTGTTTTAAAAGACTCATTGCATATAATCATACCTTGTCAAAGTCACCTCATAGTATCTGAAAAATGGTGCTAGAAAGATGGCTCAGCAGTTAAGAGCTCAAACAGCTCTTTCTGAGATCTGAGGTCAGTTCCAAGCACCCATGTATGGCAGTGAAACCCCAGTGCAATCACCATACTTCCAATTCAGGAGCCTACCACCCTCTTCTGGCCTCCATGAGCACCTGAACACACGTGTATACAGACACACACACACACAGACACACACACACACAGACACACACACACGCACACACACACTTCTAAAAGTCTCTGAACTTTTCTGCAAGCACTTGAAATAAAGTGTGCTAGTACAAAACTGGGAACTGGGAAATGTTGATTCAAAAGCCTTTGATGTTTTCACAGAGGTTTTGTTTTTGTTTTTAACAAGGTTCTCTATGTAACCTGTTCTTGAATTTGTTCTATAGACCAGGAGAACCTCGAGCTCATAGAGATCCACCTGTCCATGCCTCCCCAGGGCTGGGATTAAAGGGATTTAAAGGCGTGCCCTACCACTGCCCAGTTCACAGAGGTTTTAATAAGCCATGTGCCCTGTAGTGTGCAGAGAGGCACATAAATATATATGGTTGTTTATTAATTTTTTAGTACTGCCTCTCCCTCTGTATTTGTCTGTGAAGGTTGGAGGATGACATGCAGAAGTTGACTTTTTCTCCTGGAACTTGCTTTGTAGACCAGGCTGACTTTGAACTTACTGAGTTCTGCCTGCCTCTGCCTTCCAAGTGCTAAGACTAAAGCCACCACCCAGTCAAGTAGGCTCTTTCTATTAGGTCATCAGGCCTAGTTAGCTGCAGGTTTGGGACCCATGGGTGCATTCCATCAGTCCAAATAGCAAATAGCTTGCTTGCTTATTTATTTGTTTATTTATTTATTTATTTGTTTATTTGTTTATTTATTTATTTTTGAGAAAGGGTTTCTCTGTGTAGCTTTGGAGCCTGTCCTGAAACATGGGTGCTGGGAACTGAACTTAGGTCTTCTGCAGGAATAGCCAGTGAACTTAGCCACTGAGACATCTCTCCAGCCCTTGTTTGCCTTTTCTTGTTTTGTGTGTTTAAATTCTACCTGATCAACACTTTTGTAAAACTCTAATTAGTCCCTCAGGATAAGTCTTTTTTTTTTAAAGTGACAGAATTAGCTTTTATTTGTATAAATATTCAGGAGAGGATTTTTTGCCAAAGGATGCAATAGATTTTTCAAAAATGTAGTCAGGATTTAGTTCCTGAGTCTGTTCCTGGGGATGAACGAAAAAGACCAGAGATGTGGTTTTCCCAGGAAAGGCAGACATGGACAGTGTGTGCACAAAGGAGCGGTTTTCAAGGTGCCTTTCATGATGGGCTCATGTAGTGAGAGCCTGGCCAGTCTCTGGTGAGAGGTGACTGACTTTTCTGAGTCAGGAGCCCCTGACCTATTCATGGGAAAAACCATCGTGGATTCATAATTTGATGGCATTATTGAGGTAGGATAAAAACTTTCGGGCAGTTTTTCTAGAGGAAGGAAGTGGGCCACTGGGTTTTCTTGGGTGCTATTATCTCTCTGTGTGTCTTCCTTTAAAAACCATCATGGAATGAACAGCTCGGCCAACAGCACCATCTAGCTTGGATGTCCTGCCTCATGAAGCCTAGAAGCAACCAAATAAGACAGCTGTGAACTGAAACCTTTGAATCCAAGAGCAAAATAAAGTATCACTCCATTAAACCATTTCTCTCAGGTATTTTGTTAGTGATGAAAATCTAAGCCAAATAAGTTAAAAAGCAAATGACCCAACAATATTATCCTTACAGAGAATAAAAACAGCAGAGAGGAGCAGCAACTCCTGAGTGAAAATGTAGACGCAGATGCCATCTGTTCTTAGGTGTGCTTTATGTCGGAGATACCGCATTATTGTTTGATATAGTTATTTCATTGCAGTCGGCGTGGTTGCTATTACTCTGCATAGAAATAAAGCTCGCTGGCCTGGTTGCTCTGAGAATTTATTTGCGTTGGAACCTTTGAGTGATTGAGTACAGGATCGAGAAGAAGCCTGTTTGTTGATGCGCGGACTGACACGGTGATGTTAATGTTATCCTCAAGCATTCTTTTTAATACATATCACAATTGTATACACGGGGTCACCGGGGCTAAATGGGAAGTCAATGACCTATGAAGATCTAAAAGTAAACAAAAGATCTTAAAATAAGCATGCAGCTCAAACACCTTGAGTGCCGCTGGACTCTGAAAGGCAACTGTTTACATCCAGAAAGGGGAGATTGCTTTAGTGCTAATTCTGCTCCTGGCGGATGCCTGCCATGCAATCTGTCAGCGGGATGGCAATGGACGAGGATTTTGCTTTGGCTGTTTGAAAGGTTGCGGGGCTGACTTTTATATCACAGGTATTCAGACGCTCACCCAGTCTCTTTATTGGGCCACTCACTTCTTTTGGTTAATTCTTTCTTTAGAATCAGTGTTGCCAAGGTACAGAGAAAGGAAGGGAAATATGTAAGATAACATTGGCAGAAAGAGTTAGGGTGGACTCACCAAAGCACTCACTCAAGGGGTTCCTGGAAGCTCAAATTTATATGTGCAAAGGGATTCTAGGCAGTTGGAGAATTAATGGGAACTTCCTGGGGGGTGGGTAACCCATATTTTGGGATCAAAGGAATTAGGT
Organism: Microtus ochrogaster; assembly: GCF_000317375.1. Classification (NCBI taxonomy): domain Eukaryota; kingdom Metazoa; phylum Chordata; class Mammalia; order Rodentia; family Cricetidae; genus Microtus; species Microtus ochrogaster. The sequence continues at coordinate 5,027,503 of NW_004949107.1, read as the reverse complement.
TGGGTGAGCTGCCTCAGAAAACGCCATGTGAAGAAGATGACAATAAATTCAAGGAAAAGAAAGATAATTTGGGACAGGGTAAAGTATCTACTTTACAAGCATGGAACTTCGACTTTGGAACCCCAGTACCTATGTAAAATCTAGACAGGCGTAGAGGTCAGCTATAATTTCGGCACCAGGGAGTCAGATGCTGATTGCTGGGGCAAGCTGGGAAGCTGAACGAGGAGGGACCAGGATGCCCTGGGCTCAGTGAGAGATTCTGTCTCAACAAATAACAGTGGAATCTGATCCACACCCAGATATATGTACCCACACAATGCTTACATGCCACATACATACAGAATGGAAACAAAGCCCACTTTAGTGATGTTATGAGGCATAAATAATAATAGATCTTAAACCCAGGCCAATTAAGAGGTCATTGACATGAATAGCTTTCCCATGAGAAACAAGATGAGATAGTGACCCTCCTTTCTAGTAAAGGTGTTTTTCAATGGATGATGTCCCCTAGCCGTCACATCCATGACTCTGTGGTCACACCACCTGGAATTGAGTCCAGACTTTTCCCGTTGGATTGTGTGTCTCAGGAGGAAGCAACTGAACATTTTTTAAAAAATATTTATTTATTATGTATACAGTATGCCTTCAGTGTGTCTGCCTACAGGCCAGAAGAGGGCGCCAGATCTCATTACAGATGGTTGTGAGCCACCATGTGGTTGCTGGCAATTGAACTCTGGACCTTTGGAAGAGCAGGCAATGCTCTTAACCACTGAGCCATCTCTCCAGCCCTGCAACTGGACATTTTCAGACTTGACTTTCTCATTGTTAAAGTGGGAGCGATAATAGGGTCTGTGTATAGGGTTAATTGCAGAGATTGAAGCCTAGCACACAGGATGCTAATTGCCATATGATAAGCTGCTGGCAAATGGAAGCAGTCTGTTTTAATCTTTAAAGAAACACTGAGCTGGATACTCAGTACAGGGGAGAAGGGGAGTAGGGGGAGGTATTTTGCTGTGGGAACTATTTGTTTTTTCATTAGAAAAAGCTTAAGTTACTTGTTACTTAATGACTTACTTCTTTTGTACCTTTTAGTGCAGAGAGCAGAAGAGGTGGCTTATTGTACTCATGTCATAAACACCAGCCACACATCAGCTACCACTCAGAAAGGGACCGTTCAGAACGCCACAGGTCCAGAGGATCCCTAGAGCTTGTGTTGCTAAGAACAAAATGTGTCTCTCAGGTGGTCTTAGTGACCAGATGACAGCGGAAGTTCTAGATCTATGGCTGACAGAGGTAGGCAGAGCGCTACCTCTCAGCCCTCAATCGAATGGCTTGTTCCTGCTCCTTGGACTTCCGTGGCTGCACAAGTTAGCAGTTCGCTGGGGCCTTGCAGTTCTGTTTCTGACTTTCATTCTGAGCATTCCTTTGGCTGCACAAAGGTCTCAAGATTACTGGAGAGGTCTTAATGACTTCAGATATTAAGTTAAAAAATCAGCATACTAAG
>NW_004949107.1:5010796-5025695 GCF_000317375.1 Microtus ochrogaster | reverse complement strand
TTTCCACTCCCAGCCCTCTTCCCCCCACCTCAGTATCCCTCTTCAGTTGTCATACCACATGTATTTCATCACCCTCTTTTCTCCTCTTCTCCACCCTTCTCTTGAGATCTCTTTAGTCTCTCGCGGGTCCCTGTCTAGTTTCATGAACTATACCCACACAAATGTGGGTTTCTGTACATATATCAAACCGAAAGCTGGCATCTGCGTGACGAGAGACAGCATGCGGTGTTTGTCTTTGTGTCTGGGTCACTTCACTTAATATATTTTCCAGTCCTATCCTTTTTCCTGCAAGCATCATGATTTTATGTTTTTCCTTATGGCAAAATAAAGTCCCTTTGTGTATATGGATAATATTTTCATGATCCAATCATTGATTAGTATACATCTAGACTGGTTCCATTTTCTTGTTATTGTTAGTGCATCGGCCATAAACATGGAGTGTACAACCCTCTGCGGTAGGATATGGAGTCTTTTGGGTATATGTTGTAGAGTAGCGTAGCCGGAACTCTGTGGTAGTTCTGGTTCTGGAGACTCCTCGGCATTGGTTTTCACAGTGGCTATACCAGTTTATACTCCCACTGTTTCCTCACGTCCTTGCCAGTCTTGGTTGTCACTGTTTCCTGGATCTTAGTCACTCAGATTGGGTGAGGCAGAATCTCAAAGGAGCTTCAGTTTGCATTTTTCCAATGGCTGGGTCTACTGAACGCTTCCCAAAGCGTCTGTTGACTGTGAGGGGTGGAGGAAGCCCTGAGTGACTGGGTAAGGAGTGGGTTTAGCTCTGAGTGAAGGTGTGTGGGCCACATGGGGACGCGTAGGGAACAAATGACGTCCTGAGCAAATGTGTGTTGTTGGACATGGGCACAGCCATGTTAAGAACCCCAGTGACTCAGAGCCGTAGGAGTGAGAAAGCCTGTGCCTGGTGAGGCTTAGGAGGGATGGGAAAACCCTTCCTCTGTCCAAGCACAAAGCCTGACAGTGTATGTAGTAACTGTCACCTACAGCTTTCTCCTCTAGGATGACTGTGGCCCTACAGAGACAGATGTCCTGTGGAGATTAGGTAGACCTGCCTCATTGTTTACCGCAGGAAGTAGCTTTGCCTCCTCATCTATCTCAAGATCTTTGTTCAGCTGTGTGTATTAACCACACCTTCCTGTTCATCTGTATGTAATAAAATTCTGACTTCTCCATCAGAGAGTCCAGCCTTCTCTCTCCCTGTGTCTGTCATTTCTTCTTTTCCTTATTGCTCCTAGTCAGGGTTCTGGAAACCAAGCTGTACAGTCACATAGCAGCTGGGCTGACCATCTGGAGTTCTTTTGAGAACTGGGTACTCAGTTCCTTAACTCGATTTCAATTGGTTTGTTTATTTTATTGTTTTGTTCTCTTTAGTTCTTTGTCTATACCTAATATTAGTACATATCAAATATATAGCTAGCAAAGGCTTTTCTTTCTCATTCTGTCTGCTGTCTCTTCGCTCAACTATCTTTGTTGCCGTGTAGAGGGTTTTTGGCTTTATAAAGTCCTATTTTTCTTAGTCTTATTTCCTGAGGGATTGGTGTCCTATTCCGAAAGTCTTTGGCCAGGGGGCTGGAGAGATGGCTCAGCACTTAAGCGCACTGGCTGCTCTTCTGGAGGAAAATGAATGAATGAAATTTATGCCCTGGCAATGCTGAAGCATGCATGAGCAGCCTGTCGAACTTGTCCATATTGGGTTTCATGGTCTAAGCTGATGAGGACGACTGACCAGGTCTCTGCCTCAAGAGGGCGCCAGATCTCATTACAAATGGTTGTCGACCACCATGTAGTTGCTGGGAATTGAACTCAGGACCTTTGGAAGAGCAGGCAGTGCTTCTAACCACTGAGACAGGACCTAGACTCAATTCCCAGCACCCACAATGCAGCTCACAACTGTCTGTAACTGCAATTCTAGGTGATCTTAAACCCTCACACATACATGCATGCATGCAAAACACCAATTACCAATACATGTAAAAAATAAGTAAAAAATAAAAATAGACTTTTTCTGGTCTACATCTATATCTTGAAGTGTTCTTACTTTATCTCTAGCAGGCTCAGACTTTCAGGACTTACAGTAAGGTCTTTTTTTTTTTTTTAAAGATTTATTTATTTATTATGTATACAACATTCTGCCTCGATGTATGCCCGCACGCCAGAGGAGAGTGCCAGATCTCAGTACAGATGGTTGTGAGCCACCATGTGGTTGCTGGGAATTGAACTCAGGACCTCTAGAAGAGCAGTCAGTGCTCTTAACCTCTGAGCCATCTCTCCAGCTCTTGACCCTCCAGTAAGGTCTTTGTTACATTTCAAGTTGATGATTATGCCAACCAAGACAGGAAGACCTAGGTGCACTCTTCAGGTCTAGTTCTAGTGTTTTCCTTTTTGTTACAGAAGCTGTCTTCCCGCTACTGAGTATTTTTGACATTTTTGTCAAAACCCGACTGTATGAGTTTCTGTCTGGGTCTTTCTGTTCCAGTGACTCATGTGTCTGTTTTGGTGCTAGTACCATGCATTTTGTTCTGATGACTTTGTAGTATAAACTGAAATTAGGTATGCTGGTAGTTGTAACCTTATTTACTTTTCAGCATCCTTTGGCTGTCTGAGAGCTTTCACACACCCTAGTTATTTTTAAGATTCTTTTTATTTCTGTGAAGAATATTATTGGGAATTTTTAAAAATGGAAATTGCATCAAATTTATAGATTACTTTGGTAAAATATCCATTTCATCTTAATTTGTCCAGTCCATGATCATGGGATATCTTTTCAACTTCTAATGTCTTTTTCAATTCATTTTATGAGTGCTTTAAACATTTCCCTTAGAGATCTCTCACTTCCTTAGTGTTCTGGTCTGGATTTTGTGGCTGTGATAAACACCACAACTAGAGAAATGTAGAAGAGTAGAAAGTTTTTCATTTGTCTTCCACTTCCACTTCAGGCCATAGTCTACCTCCGAGGGAAGCAAAGGTGGGGAACTCAAGGAGAAAGTGAAAGCAGTAGCCGCGAAAGGATGCTGCTTCCTGACTTGCACTTGCTCTCTGCCCCACACCCTGCTTCTTTATTCTACAGCTTAGAATCACCTGTCTGGGATGGAGCTACACACATCCATCATTAATCAAGGCAGTGTCTTACAGACATAGTCACAGGAAGATCTCCTCCAGAAATCACTCACTCGAGGTTCCCTATCCCCAGCTGACTCTCGATTGTATCAAGCTGACCATAAAAACTAACCAGTACCCTTGCCTAGGTTTACTGCAGAGTTTTACTTTATTGTCTTATCTTTTAGACTGTTATGAGTGGTGGTGCTTTTATCAGTTTTTTCATCAGTATGTTCATTATTAGTTTATATGAAAGCTACTAGGATTTACATGTTAATTTCTTTCCCGCCACTTTGTTGAAAGTGTTTGTCAGTTCTGAGCCTTTTCTGCTGGAGTCTTTACTGTCTTTTATACATAGAATTATACTATCTGCAATTAAGCGTGGTTTTCTTTCTCACTTTCTTGTTGCTATCCCCTTCACTCGCTTCTCTTATTGCTCTAGCTAGGACTTCCTAAACTATATTGAATAAGAACAAAGAAAACGAACACTCTTGTCTTGTTCTTGATTTGAGTTCAAACGCTGTGAGCTTTTCCCTATTTGCTCTAATTAGGCTGCAAGTTCATTATATGTAGTACCCTTTACTATGTAGAGATATATTCCTTATATTCCCACATCTTTCAGAACTTTTACCATGAAGGAATGTTGGAGTTATTGAAAGCCTTTTCTGCATCTACTTAATGATTGTGTGATTTGTGTCTTTCGGTCCTTTTATATGACTTATCAGAGTTACTGTTTTGCATATACTGAGTCATCTCTGTATCCCCAGACCATTGTGATTATGGTGAAAAACTTTTTTAAAAATTTAATTTTAGTGATATGTATTTGTTTGTGTGTGGGTATGTGTACATGAGTGTAAAAGCCCAAAGAGGTAAGAAGACAATGTTGGGGCTGTATCTATTGAGATTTGCTTTACAACTGAGTATGTGGTCAATTTTGGAGAAGGTTCTACATGGTGCTGAGAAGAAATTACATTTTTTTGTGTGTGTTTGGGTGAAATGTTTAATAGATATTTAATAGGTCAATTTGAGTTATAACATCCGTTTGTTCCATTATATTTCTTTTAGTTTCTGTCTGAATGACCTGCCGATTGGTGAGAGTTGGGCGTTGACATCTCCCATTATTATTGTGTAGGGTTCTATGTGTGATTTAAACTTTAGTAATGCTTGTTTTACAAGTGTGGGTGCCCTTACTTTTGGGGCATAGATGTTCAGAATTAAGACATCATCTTTTTGGATTTTTCCTTTGATGAGAATGAGATGTCCTTGATCTCGTTTGATTAAATTTGGTTGGAAGTCTATTTTGATAGATATTAGAATAATAACACAAGCTTGCTTTTTAGGTCCATTTTATTGGAAAATCTTTTTTCAACCCTTTACTCTGAGATAATGTCTGTCTTTGATGTTGAGGTGTGTTTCTTATATGCAGCAGAATGATGAATTCTGTTTTATTATCCAATCCATTAGCCTGTGTTTTTTTATTGACAAATTGAGTCCATTGATACTATTAATGACCAACAATCATTAATTTCTGTTATTTTGTTGTTGGTTGTGGTGGTGTGTGTGTTTGTGTGTGTGTGTGTGTGTGTGTGTGTGTGCTTGTGTGTTTGTGTTTCCCTTCTTTGGGTTTTGCTCAACTGAGATTACTTATTGCCTGTGTTTTGGGGGTCTAGTTACCTTCCTGGGGTTGGAGTGTTCCTTCTAGTACCTTCTATAGTGCCGGATTTGCAAATAGATACTGTTTAATTTGATTTTGTCATAAAATATCTTGTTTTCTCCACCTATGGTGATTGACAGTTTTGCTGGGTATGATAGTCTGCCCTGGAATCCATGGTTTCTTACAGTTTATAGCACAGCTGTCCAGTCCCTGCTGTCTTTTACTGTCTCCATTGAGAAGTCAGGTGCCATGTGAATAGGTCTCTCTTTATATGTTACTTGGCCTTTTCTCTTGCAGCTTTTAACATTTTTTCTTTGTTCTGTTTGTTTAGTGTTTTGATTATGATGTGGCAAGGAATTTTTTCTTTTCTGATCCAATCTAATTGGTGTTCTGTAAGCTTCTTATCCCTTTATAGGCATGTTTTTGTTAAGGTTGGGAAAATTTTTCTTCTATGGTTTTGTTAAATATATTCTTTGGATTTTTGAGTTGGGTTTCTTCTTCTATTCCTATTTTTCATATGTTTGGTCTTTTCATAGTGTCCAAGATTTCCTGGATGTTTTGTGTTTGAAAATCTTTAATATTTATCATTTTCTTTTACTGATGAATGTATTTCTTCTATTGTGCATTTAACTTCTGAGAGTCTATCTTTCATCTCTTGTATTCTGTTGGTGATGCTTGCATCTGTAGTTCCTGTTACTTCCCCAGGTTTTCCATTTCCAGGATTCCCTCTGTTGGTGTTTTCTTTTTTGCTCCTATTTCCATTTTCAGATCTTGAACAGTTTCTTTTTTCTGTTTGTTTGTTGTTCTTGATTTCCTTTTGAGATTTATTAATTTCTTCTGATTTTTGTTTGCCTTTTCTTCAATTTCTTTAATGGAGTTGTTCATGTCCTCTTTAGGGACCTCTATTATCTTCATAAAGTAATGTTTAAGGTTGTTTTGTTGTGCTTCAGCTGTGGTGAATTGTTCAGGTCTTGTTGTAGGATAGCTGGACTCTGGTGATGCCATATTGCCTTTTCTGCTACTGATTGTGTTCTTATGCTACCATTTAGGCATCAGATTTGGGATGATTATAGGTCTAAGTATTGTTTTTTTGTGTTTGTCTTTGTTAGATGGATGTTTTGTTCCTTGGTTTCTCCTTCTTCTCTGGTCTTCTGGCCTAAATCGCCAAAGGTTCTGGTGACTAGTGTGTCTTTAGGTCCAATAGGTCATCCTCTCTGGGGTTTGGAGGCTAGAGGTCCTTAGATTTGGCCTGGCCTCTGCTAAAGTTGAAGCTGTTGACCAGGGAAGAGGGTGGAGACTGGGGTCTGTAGGTCTGACCTGACTTCTGGGGTCCCTAGGACCAGCCTGGCCTCTGTAAGGCTGTGTACCCTAGCATGGAGCCCAGGGGAGGGAGTACAGTCTGGAGTTATTGGGTGGGTTTTAAGGAGTGTTAGCTAGTGATAGGTGGTGTTTTACCTGGTATTCCTGGCCTCTAATAAAGCAGAAGTCTTCTTGGTAGGCAGTCTGGGATTGTTGGGCAGACCAAAGGGATTTTGTGGGCAATGAGCAATGTTTTATCTGGGGTTCCTAGGATTTTCTTGGCCTCCTGCAAGGTTGCAAGAGCTGTGGGCCCTAATATAAAGCCCAGGGAAGGGGATGCAATCTGGGGTAGTTGGACAGGCTTAAAGGAGTTTAACAGGTGGGTGGTGTCTTCCCTGTGGTTCCTAGGACCACTCTGGCCTCTGATATAGCTGCGAGGTCTGTGGGCCCTAGTGTGTAGCCTTGGGGAAGGTTGGGGGAGTTTATTTCAAGACTTTTAATCACTGGTTCTGGGATCAAACTCAGATCTTCATTTTTGCAGGGAAAGTGCTAGACCAGTTGAATTTTCTCCTCAGTCCCGTCTTGCTTCAATCACAATTTGTCTTGACTGTGCATTATGGGCACGGTGATTCAATTAAGGAATTTTTGCAGAGCTTGCTTAGAGATCATAGATACTTTTAGCTTGTTTTTATCATTGGAAGTTTCTTTTATTCTCCACTTTTATTTGGTTGGATATATTTGTCCTGGGTGAAGTTGTCTTTCAGAACTTGGAATACAGCATTCCAACTTCTCTTGGCTTTTAAAGTTTCTATTGAGAAATGTGCCATTACTCTGATGGACCGACCTTTACCTGTGACCTGGCATTTCTCTTACTGCTCTCTCTATACTTCATTCTGGTTTACAGTATGATGACGGAGAGGTTCTGGCCTGGCCTTTCCTGTCTGATGTTCTAAATGCCTCTTGTACCTGAATGGGTATTTCTGCTAGATGTTGGTCATTTTTCTGTTGTCTATACCTTCGGAATGACATTCTCCTCCTCTTCCCTTGTCCATGAGGCTCAGGTTTGGTCTTCCCAAAGTGTCCCAAGTGCTTTGAAAATGCCACTCATAAGTTCTTGCCCATTTATCTTGGCTCTTGTTGGGATGTCCCAGTTCTGCCTCCCTGTCATTGTCCTCTCTTTGCTCCATTCTGCTGATGAGGTTTTCCCTGGGGTTCCTCACTTCACTTCCTGAGGTTTTCATTTCTAGTATGGCAGCAATTTTTATCACTATTTCTCTTTATTGAAATTTTCTTTTATATCTTGTCTCAACTTCTGCCTTTCACCCAGCTGTTTATATGTGTTCTTTTGAGATTCGTTAGTGAATTAATTTTTTTCCTTTGATTTCTTTGCACATACTTATGCCCATTATTTCCAGTTGTTTGGGATTTCAGTTTCATTTACTACAATCCCACTGGGGGCCATTCCTGTGGGGTTAGTACTTTTGGAGCCATTACACTGCACCTATTTGAAAGTGTGTGCAGTGTTCATTTGGGACTGGTGTGCTAGAGTTTAGGTACATATTTATGAAGTTAGATCCTTAGTCCAGTAGTTCAGTTTGCTGGCATGCCCAGAGACATCAGGCTGATAAAAAAGAGGAACTCATGGGAAGGGACAAAATGATTGTATTTGAAAGATGCCATGGAAGAGGAGAAACTCATGAGAAAGTTTAGTTAAGTTGATTGTGGAAGGACATGTTTGAAGGAATTCTAGTTTTCTTTGGCTATAGGCTCTGAAGAGCTAAGTTTACACAAGACGGATGCTGCAGGGTAACCAAAAGAATATTTGTGTTGTGAAAGGGCTGGAGAGATAGAAAGGGAAGGATGGATATACTGATACACGCATGTGCCTGCCCACAGACCATCCATAAATAAAAAGTTAATTTAGAAGAGTGAACATATATCCTGTGGAAATATCACAGTTCATTTTATGAATATTTTTGTTTTTAATAACTTTTGGCAGCATTTTTCTGTTTGAGTTTTCTTTCTTTTCTTGTTTTTGGCTTTCTTCTTTGAGATGGGGCCTCACTATGCACTTCTAACCAGCCTTGAAGTCATTTGGTAGCTCAGGCTGTCCTTGAATTCTTGGTCCTCCTGACTTAGCATCTTGTGTGGCAGGATTACAGGCGTATGTCACCACACATACCTATTGCTTGGGATTTCTTACGGTGTTGATCCATTTTTACGTGCAAGATGTGGGTAGTGGCTAAAGACATGTCTTTAATGCCTAATGCAGTTGTTTATCAAGAATAGTAATTCAGGTGCTTTGTTATAATTATATAATTGTAATAATATAATTAAATCTGTATTTATATAATAAATATAGATATTTACTATATTAGCAATTAGAACCAAGAAAAATCACTCATCTAATTCATGTACATAATAATAATAAATGGAGATTATTTATACAAGTAACATTTTAAACAAAAACATATTTTCTAAAACCAGAAAAGAAGCACAAAAAGTATCTCAAAAGTTCAATGTGAAAGATGTAGGTTCTCTCCTCTGCTTTACAGTCTGTGTCATGCCATCACATGTAATATGGCTTCTGTAAAGTCTACTGTACCACACTGAGAAAATAAAAGAAAACAGAAAAAGCACATTTTAGTGTTCTTGTGGACACAGTTTTGAACGAATAGACTTTCTGTAAAGGTCTCAGGGATGCTCTGGGAATAGCCAGAGTACATCTGCAGAACTATCAGTTCAGGACCAATGATCATACCCCATCAGAACTGGTGACCAGATTTTCTTGATTTTGTTGTTTATTTTTCTACTATATATGTCATTGACTTGCAGAGACACACCTTTTCCACAATGAATTTTTGCTATGCCTTGCATAGACAATGTTCTACAATAGTTGAATAACCACGGACAGTTGTGTCTTTCTCATCACCGTCTCAACAGACATGATCTTGGCTATGTACGTTCATATTGCCACCATTTTGCTGAAATTATATTCCTATTAAGAGTTGAGTTTAATTGCCACTTGAAGATCCTACCTCTAATAACTTTGTATTGAAATGTAAAGTTGTGATATATGTAGAAAGACAGGGATACAGAACAATGAGACATACGTGTAAGAGTAAGGAATTTTGAAAGAATCAATAAGGCTTTCTTTTTTTTAACATAGAAATGACTATTTTATCATAAATAAGAAAAGAGTTAAACTGCAGTTTATGGTTTTATTGTATGTTGCTTCTGAGAAATATGGAATGATAGCTTGACAGGTGCCAAATCATGTATTTGAAGACATAAAAATTTGCTAAGTCTCTTGTTAAAGAGGAGCTATGCTACATAGCAATGAGATGATCATGTAACCAATTTATACATCCAACAGGATTATCTTTAAGGCAGGTTGCCATGGTTAGTGTTTTTCCTTTATAAGAGGTCTATGAAATAACTTACATATATATTGTCATTGGCGATGTTTTAGATTCAAAATCTTACAGTAATATTTTTGATTGATGTATTATCTTTCAAGAATTCATATGTAGATACTAGCTTCAAATCTTAACTATTGTAGGCTTAACTTGGAATACCTGTGGTGTCCAGGAAAATCAAACTAAGCCAGTGGGGGGATTCTGTAAGGAAAAGGGGTATTATAACATGGGTAAAATGAAAGTTGGAAGAATAATGTTGGGGGTGGGAAGGTTTACACAGGGAAGAGGTGTAAATGGAAGATTTGGTACTGGGGTGAGGGAGAGCTAACCATAAAAAAAAGCACATGCAAAAGCTTTGTAAAAACCTACTCTTTGTAACCCAATAAAAATATTATATGAACTGTCAGGAGGGTGTGCACACAACTTTAATCCCATCACTCAGTGGTCTGAAGCAGGCAGATCTCTGTGGGTCCAAGGCCTGCCTGGTCTACATAGGGAGTTCCAGGCCAGAAAGAGTTGTATAGTGATACCCTGTCTCAAAAACCAATCTTTGAAAAAACATCTAGAAAAGAGTTACCTTCATAGGTAGATAGTGCTATCCCTAGACACCATGGATTGCTAAACAAGAAGTCTTAGGACCAGGATATGACCTGTTGGTTAGTGTACTGATTGGTTTTTGTGATCTTGACACAAACTGTCACCTTCGGAGTGGGAAATTCAACTGAGGGATAGCTTCTGTCAGATTGACTTGTGGTGTAGTGATATTTCATTTGTATTTTAGTTAATACAGCTTGCCTGAAGATCAGAGAGTAAAACAGCTGCCCTGGTCAGTCTTCCAGACCAGACAATGGTGGCACACACCTTTAAACCTAGTAGCCACACTAGTTTGCCATAGAAACCAGGTAGTAGTGTTACACACCTTTAATCCTAGCCCTAGAGAGGGTTATAAAATTAGAAGACACGGCTCTCAGTCAGTCTCATTCTGAGGACTCCTGGAAACAGGGTCGCCATCTTAGACTGAGGTAGAGGTAAGAACCAGTGGCTGGCTGTTTTGCTTTTCTGACCTTCACGTTGAACTCCAATATCTGTCTCTGGGTTTTTATTAATCGTGCTACATTGTGGGCATATCTGTGGGGCATGATTTTTTTTATTAGTTATTTATGTGGGAGGACCCAGTCCATATGGGCGGTGCTCCTCCTGAGCAGGTGGTCTTGCGCTGTATGCAAAAGCAAGCTGACGAAACCGTGCAAAATGAGCCAGTAAGCAGCATTACTCATGGTTTGTGTCTGTTCCTACTTGAGTTTTCTGATCTGACTTTCTTCAGTGATGTACTGTGATCAGGAAGTATAAGCCAAACAAACTCTCTCGTCCCCAAGTTTCTTTTGTTACAGAAACAAAAAGCAAATTTGAACAGTCAGGGAGGCATCAAAACAATACAGGTTCTTACTTTTTATCTTTGTTGACTCCCAAAACTCGATAAGACCCGTTTGCCAAAGACACCACTTGGTTGTAAGACATAGAGAAAACACATTGGAACTGCACTGGAACTATCTAGAAACATCTCACCTGCTAGCTAGATTTTATAATCCTGGAAGGTGTTATGTAGGCTGGAGGAGTTAACAGGGATCCGTAGTCTCACCCACCTGTGCACATATAGGATGCAATACCACTTACTACATACAAGATTTGTGTAGGAGTGGCAGGCTGTTACAGCAGTGATCAACCACTCTCTGATTGGATTTGAGGTCTGCTTTGCAAAAAGGAACCCAGGCTTGGCAGTGAAAGTCTCAACAAGAACATCTGGCTGGGGAAGTCATAGGCCCTAGTGGGAAATATTTTCCCGTTATTGGTTAAATTGATAGGACGTCGAGCTACCTTCTAAATAACTGCGTTTATACCCATAGGCAAATGCTGCTTTCAGCATCACGGAGAGAAGGCTTGCTTTGCAGTGTGCAGTGGCGAATGCAGAGACTCATGGCTGCTCAAGGTTTGAGAATATTGTGGTTGGATGCTCTGCCCTAAGCAAGACTATGCTCCCACGCCTCTAAGGTTCATCAAGCATCACCAAAGAGGAGAAAGATGTAAGAGCCGGATGACAGGAGGAAAGACTGACAACTGCCATCTTCTGGCAGTGACAAAATCATTTCAGTCCTGAACTCACAGCAGCTGTGGTTATTTGCACTGGCCCTGCCCAAGACTGGTCCTACCAATAGGCAGTTTTAGAGAAAGAAGTGTGTATCACAGGTCCAGCACATCCCTGCTGAGCCGTTAGCTAAGGAAAGATTCTGGGATGGGGTCATCACTGTTTTCGGGTGTGCACCCACTGGTAGGTTCACTAAGCTTCAGTGAATAGTCCCAAACCCTGGGTCTCGAAGCCAGTAGTGGTGAAACTCAGGAGGTCAAAAACCAAACAAAACTAAACAATGTCAACAGAGGACAGGGACTGGCTGGAGTTGGCAGAAATGGTCTAACCTGGGCGGGAAATCAGGGTAGTCAGAATGCTAAAGGTGAAATTTAATTAATAAAAAAGAATGAAAACACTTAAGAATGTCTTAAATAGAGGGGCAAAATGTATCTCTTCAAAATTTGAACAATGAAAGATGCGAGCAAACTGAGATAGTCCATGTTCATAGTCCGAAAAGCGCAATAACACACTCAAGATAAACGACAGGCTCAACAGAGTCGCCGTCATTGCTTCTGCTGTTTGTCCCTGTTTCAGAATGGATAAGCTACACCCCTCTTGTTTTGGTTAGCTTGGTTAGGGTCTGCCTGTCGTGTTTATCCTTTGAATAATCAACTTCTATTTGATGGATTCTTTGAACTGTTCTCTTAATTTCCACTGCTCCAATTTATCTTGTGGTCTTTATTGTTTCTTGTCACCTACTGTTTTGGGGTTTGCTGTTCTTGTTTTTTTCTAAGACTTTGAGTTACTTCATTAGGCTATTTGGACTCCCTCTCTCCTCTGCTTTTTCTACTCCTCAACCCCAACAGAAACACCCAGAGCAATACACTTTCTCCTGAGAATTGCCTTAGATATATTCCAAAGATTTGCGGTTTCATCATTTGATTTCCAGAATTCAGAAACCTCACAGCTTTCCTCAATGGTTCCTCCAATGACCATTTAAGAACGTAATATTCACTCGTAAAGATTTGTGTAGTTTCTATTCTTTCTGTTTTACTTCACTACGACGTGAAAAACACAATAAATTAATAACTCTTTTGTGTTTGATAACACTTGCTTCATGGCTGAGACTGTCGTCTTGAGAGCGTCCCACAGTATCTGAAGAAGAGAATATAGATCCTGTATATCTTCAGCTGGAATGTGCTCTAGCTATCTGGCACGTTCATTTGGTCACTATGTATTGCAGTTTCTCCATGAAGACTCTTTGTTGTGCTCTAACATAGGTGACCTATCTAAAGGTGGGGTGAGGCACTGAAGTCACCCACTATTACTGTTCTGACTCTGGGGGACCATTAGGATTTGCTTCATGAAACTGGCGCTGCATTTAGATTGTCAGCATATTTAACTAGTCAGAATATTTTGATGAACTGCTCCTGGAATGAATGCGCAGTGGCCTTCTTTATCCTTTCTGGCTAGCTGAGTTTGAGTTTCAATCTCACAGCAGTGTAAGGACAGTAACTTGCTTTCGCTCCTATTTTTCTTGATAGAGTGACTTCCTTTCTTGACTCTCAGTTTTTGGATGCCTTTTCCAGTGAGGTGTTTTTCTTGGATACAGTCACTAGTTTCATCTTTTGTTTTTTTATTCCAGTGAACTACTCTGCATCTCTTTATTGTACAGTCGAGGCTGCTCATATCTAGGCTCATTATTGAGAAGTGTTTGCTAATGTCTGAAATTTCTAGTTAATTGGATGATTAGTTTTTTCCCTTTTTCACTAATGCACATTAAGGGCTTTCTAGTCTACTGAATTATGCTTAATGAACCCCTTCCTAGCCTTGTTCTCTCTTTTAAACATTTATTCCTTTCAGGAAATAAGTTTGCTGTGCTATCATGGTGGAAACATTCCCCTCTCTATATAGTGTTCTTTAAGTGTGTTGGGTGCTGTCTGGGTTATGAATTAATTTCCCTTGTGCTGATCTTGAAAATGTTTTATTTTATCCATGGATTTAGAAAAAAAAAAGCTTTGGTGGACATTTGAACTTTGGTTGGTAATTATTTAATTTATCATTCTGTTACTTCCTGGCTTGTGATGAGAGATCTGATATGATTCTTCTGTGTTTTCACATGTAGCCATGTTAGTGTTTCTCCATTATAGCTTTTAATGGTTTTTAAATTTTTATTTTTGACATCTTGATGATAATATGTCATTGAGTTGCTCTTCTTTGATCATATCTACTTAGAGTTCTATATGCCTCTGTGCTTGAATGTCTGTGTATCTAGAGACAGAAAAAAGCTTCCTATAATTAAACTGCAATGATTATCTTCTTCTGCTGGTTGGGGCTAATGGCGATGCTTTCCATTGTGGATTTTTTTGTGTGTGTGTGTGATTTCTGAGTTTTTCACTTATAGAATTTCTATTTTTTTTCAAAATGTTAATTTCCTTGATTACCCTTTCTTGTCTGCTACTAACTTTCTTTTCCAAGACTAAAATTGTCTGCTGTTTGTATCTTCTTTAGTTCAGTGATATTTTCCTACTGAACTTGTGAAATTGTAATCTGGTATTTCACTCAGTTCAGTATCTGCTGATTTGCAGTTGAGGAGTTAGGATCTTTTAGAGCTGTCTTAGTGCCTTGACTTTTCATGCTTCTTGTGTGTCTCTGCTGTGACGTGTGCAACTGTTGGCTTGGCTATCTCTTCTGGTTTAATTTGCGGATCTTCCTATGAGGAGGCTGCTCTTGAGGGATCACTCTCCAGTACCATTCAGAGAGAAGAGAGCAAGCTGCTGGAAGAACAGCAGCAGAACACACAAAACACAGAAATACCTCAAACCAATAAACACCCACTAAAATAACACCAATGGCAATAGAATAGGCAATGTTCTGTAAGGCTATATATTCTTTAGGGGAAATATGGAAACAGTACATGTATGAGATAAGAAAGGATACAGGGAAAAAATGAGAGGGGAAGACAGGTTAGAGACACGAAAGGGACAGGGACAAGATGGGTGAAGAATATGGTTGAGCAGAAGGGGAAAAAAACAACAGCAGCAACGACAAGAGGTTAGAAAAAAAGGAAAATAAGATTTCCTAAATATAGTTCCTCAAAAATTAGATAAACATATAGAATATATAAATATATTTACAATATAGATATAAGAAGGGTAATCAATAAAATATGAGATATTTTTCCTTTAAAAAACATACCTCCCGGTTTTATCCCATGCTTTCTCAGTCACAGTCCAGCTGGCCTTGGTGAGCTCCCAATAGATCAGCCCCATTGTCTCAGTGGGTGGGTGC
>NW_004949107.1:5006176-5010011 GCF_000317375.1 Microtus ochrogaster | reverse complement strand
AAAAAAATAGCAACATAACTATAAAGAATAAGTGGTGGCGGTGGGGGGAAAGTAGCTTCTCCTGGGTCCTTGAGAATTGAAGACTCTTAATCATAAACATGGACTGGGTGGCTTCAGCTGAATCCCGTCTTTCCTATGTCCTTTGCTGGTGTTGAGCCTGTATTGGAAAAGTGTCCAATGTCCTCCAGAGCTATCTTCGCTTCATTTGCGTCCTTTCTTTGCACACTAGGGGCCTCTACTGGCCACATTTGGCTCTGCAGTGTGTGGGCCGGGCAGGCTCTTCCACCCTTGCATTGCCTTCTCCCCACAAGATGGGTGGGTGGTTAACCCCATAGCTGTCAGATTTCTTTCAAATGTGTTGGGAGTGGGAAAAGGAAGCACCGCCCCGTGATCAGAGTGTAAAGGACTTGACTTTGTACTTTCAAATTCTCCAATCATTTCCCTTCCTTCTGGAGGAACGAAACTGTAAAAATCCCGCAGTTCGTAGAGCTTCAGGGCTTTATCGTCTTTAGCAGCGAAGACAGACTGGTATCTCCCAGGCTAAGGGCTCAGGGCTATCAAGGTGCAGAATTGCTCTCAGTTGCTTAGATCTACCATCCCCGCCCCTCCAACACGCATGTCCTTCTCTGAAGACACTCATTCCAGCCTCCTCTCGGCTTTCATGCTGCTTGTATCTCTTGACGTGGAGCCGCGCCATTTTAAATTTAAGTTCCTTAGTCTGTATTTTGTGTTTATTCTTTGTTTACAGGGCCCAAAGGTAGTTCAGTTTTAAGCAACAGATTCTTGCTCAAGACAGTGCAAGCCACTCACTGTCCCTGGTTATGCACAGTGACAAAATGGGACTCCTGTCCGTCGCTTATCTTTCTTCCAGAGGGTACTGTCCATCTAAGCCTACAATAGGTTTCGTGAGAGGTACGGATTCAACCTCTTCTCACCAGAGGCGCCAGGCATGCCTTTCTGATGATGCTTCTCTTCCTCCTGCCCCGCAGAGGAGCTCCAGAGTTGGGACCGCGTTCAGGGCAGCCAGATTCTGAGCACATTACCAGTTGGTTCCTGGCTCTTTCCGGCTGTCTATTAGGGCCCGCACAGACTTCCAAAGCTCTTCTCTGTCTCGCTGGAATAGAATTTATTCTTACTACCCAGTCTGAATTCTCCTTAGGCAAACACCTAGAGAGGCAGCTTCCAGCCAGAAACATGACTTACTCAATTTCACATAAGCTTGCTAAAAAGTATAATATGATCCGCCTACAGTAAATCTACAGGTCTTGATAATCAGTTGGCTACGCATAGCCACTCACAGCTCTCTGTGGGATCACAGCACAAAAGAGAGAGCATTTCTGTTACCTGAGTGTTTCGTGGCTCCTCCTAGACACTCACCACGCCTTTACCATTGACCTAACACTAATCTCTGGCATCCATAACCAAAGACTAGCTTTGACTATCTTTATACTTCATATAACTGGAAACACACTACGTTTATATATGTAATAACACACACACACACACACACACAGCTTCTCTTTTTGAATCAGGATGATAATTATGTACTTTATGTTTTTTTCTGTGCGACAGTAACATGCACAGCGTTTGATAGTATAGATGTACTGGCCCATCAGCTAGGGTCCCGAGCACCCACAAGAGCTCTCCTTTCAAGGACGAATCTGGATCTTGCTTCTGAGTGAGAAACTCAGCAGGGAAGGCTGAAGCGTTGTGGACTCAGGCCACACTGCTGCTGACCTTTCAGGTGTTCTCCTGCCTTAGGGACACAGCTTTGATGCGCGCCAGTGTGTTTTTTTCTGTCTCTGTGTATCAGCAGGAAGTCCTGCATTTGACAACGTCTAGGCCACCAATGTTGCCCCCTAGCTAGTAGCTGTCAATGCCAGCCAGGTCCCCACATCCTCATACCTGGGGGCAGAACACACACAGCTGGTTCTATCACTATGAATCCAGTTTCACAGATAACTCATCAGCCAGCGGGTTTCTATTCTTTCTTTCTTAATTTTATTTTTATTTATTATTATATTTATAATAAATAATTATTATTTAATTTTATTTTATTTTGCCTGATTTCTGTTAAATGCACCATGATGGAGACGCAGTCTCTCAACCATGGGCTCCTTGTTTGTGGGTTGCAGGGATCGACTCTTTGCCTCGCCATCCAGAAGAGACTGAAGCACAGCTGGTGAGGGCCCAGGCACTTCTTCCTTTATTGGCCTTGTCCTCAGGCTAGCTAGTTAAGCAGGTTATGGAAGAGAAAGGAAAATATTTCCTTTGAGGCTTGAGGGGTAAATGTCCTCTTGGGGGCCGATTTCTGAACAGAGCAAGCCTGGCTAATCCCAGGTGGCTATTATGACTTTGTAAAGAGGCTGTATGTTATAGATAGACCAGGGTGCATAGCTCTGAGGACATATACAATTTTAATAATTTTCTTAGACATAGAAACTTGCATTTTGCTGGGTGAGCAGACATGGTGTCCCACTAGCCGATACTCAGGCTCTTTCAGATACTGCTTTGCACTGTCCCTGGGGGCAGAGAGGGCGTCACTGCTTTCAGGAGTCAGGCGCACCGGGCTGTCACCACGTATCTTACACGCTGCTATGCATTGCTGTGCACTGGGTGGGTTTGCCTTGCCCACCTACGCAGACAGTAATTCTCAGTATTAGGGAGAGGAGGATCCAAGCCATGGCGTGGACCCCTGAGATGGCGGCCCCTCATTTCCCTTCCTGGGAGAGCTCTTTCTGTTCTTTTGAAACATGGGTTTTCCATGTGCGAATAAACATTGTTTTTTTTTATATTGTGGAATATGCCTGGTAGTGAAAATGAACACACAAGAGTAGCATTATCAAAGTGGACATATTCTGAAAAACCGACTTAGTTGTTACAGAATGATTTAATTTATACAGACTGAGAAGTATGGAAACTGAGCCAGATACTCTGGCCTAGGGAAATTTAAACATGTGCAAAAAGCCACAGATATCCCTACAACATCAATGTTTTATACTTAGAAAACACAAAAAAGATTATTTGTATTGCTATTTACATATTTTTACATATTCAAAAAGATTCTGCGATAGACATATTTAAATTGCTCTTAGTCTCCAAATCATTTCATTATAAAAAGTTCAAAATGCAATTTATTTTTGGGAGTTGTTCTGGCAACGGAATGAAATGGGCAGGTGTTGGTGGAATTCTTGGATTTTAAATTTTCTAAATGTCCAAGGTTTGTGCTTAGGAGGCACTTTGGCCTGAGGAAACCAATTTGGGGCATGAGGTTCACCTTGTTAACGAAGCCAAGAGAAGCGTTGGGTTTAAGTCAATGCTACTTCAGCCACTTTCTCCAATAATGCCATCTTTCATGCATTCCTTTGCAAAGTATTTTCGTTTTGATTTTCTTTGAAGTTTTATCTTTTATCTGTTGCTCTGGAGTGCGTATCAGCTGTACAGGTACAGGTGGATGAATTTAATTTAAAAAGGAGAGGAATAGAGGGGGGGGAAGGAAGAAGGGGGAGAGGGACAGGGTGAAGGGGGAGAGGGACAGGGTGAAGGGGGAGAGGGACAGGGTGAAGGGGGAGAGGGACAGGGTGAAGGGGGAGAGGGTGAAGGAGGGGGGAGGGTGAAGGAGGATAGGGTGAAGGAGGAGAGGGTGAAGGAGGAGGGGAGAGGGTGAAGGAGGAGGGGAGAGGGTGAAGGAGGAAGGGGGAGGGTGAAGGAGGAAGGAGAGGGTGAAGGAGGAGGGGGAGAGGGTGAAAAAGGAGAGGGGGAGGGTGAAGGAGGAGGGGTAGAGGGTGAAGGAGGAGAGGGGGAGGGTGAAGGAGGAGGGGAGAGGGTGAAGGAG
>NW_004949107.1:4956155-5006076 GCF_000317375.1 Microtus ochrogaster | reverse complement strand
GAGGGTGAAGGAGGAAGGGGGAGGGTGAAGGAGGAGGGGAGAGGGTGAAGGAGGAAGGGGAAGGGTGAAGGAAGAAGAAGAGGGTGAAGGAGGAGAGGGGGAGGGTGAAGGAGGAAGGGGGAGGGTGAAGGAGGAGGGGAGAGGGTGAAGGAGGAGGGGAGAGGGTGAAGGAGGAGGGGAGAGGGTGAAGGAGGAGAGGGGGCCTGAAGGAGGAAGGAGGAGGGTGAAGGAGAAGGGGGAGAAGAACAAATATTCACAGTGAATTCTTACTGCATAGTGTGGTGGATACAGACCCAGCCTGGGTGATCAGTGCTCCTTGCTACATCACTGCAGCTCTGCCAGGGAAGATACAGGCTCATGCAAGCTTTGGTGGCAGCTTTTGTAGCTGACCTCAAAGCTCTCAGAATCAGAGGGGCCTGTGTGCCCTTGCACCCCTAAATTTCAAAGATCTTATGAGAAGATCCTTTAGTTTCATGAAAATCTGTAGAAGCCATTCTGGACTGGGGACCATGTTGGCTTGTTTCAGAACTGTAGGCAAGGCCAACGTCCAGCATGCTTGACGATGCAAGAGGCACGCTGCATGTGTGGAGATGTGAAAGAGAGAAAGAGAAATGATGCAATTTCTTTTCAGGCTGAGGACAAGGGGAGCAGAAACGAACGGTATCAGCGAGGAAATGTGTATTAGGGGATAAACAAATGAGTCTTGTGCCTGCTTCCCTAAGTCTCTTCAATGCTGTGCTCATTTCTCTTTCTTGATTACCAGGTAGTGCGGTCCTTAGTCTCTTGGGGAGTACTTCTTTCCTGTGATCTGGCACAAACGACCCCTCAGGGCTTAAAGACAAGCGGATGACAGATGATCTGGGCATACACCTCTTAATCAAGCTGTGGTATTCGCCCGTCCTAAGAGCTATTTAAAAAGCACATCTAGCGGGGTCTCAGCCGCCAACATCACATCTTACTCGCTTCAACTTTCACGTTTGAAAAATTTGAAGAAATTCTCAAGTAAGCTACGACCAGAAGAGAGGGCATGCTAAAACATGTCCTATGTAGGCCAAGGATATTTCCTTATTTGAAATCCAGTTGCTGATTTTATGAGCTGTGGTCATGACCTTCCAGCCAACTTCAGGGTTGTTTGGGTGAACACGGCAAACATAAACTGGCCCAGCTTTCTGCACTTGTTGAAGATAGTCTGTGTTATTGGATTGTGGTTGCTGTTCTTTATGAGGACGTTAAAGCTAAAGACAGGTGTTGTAGCACACTTTTTCTTCCCACTGTACTTATGGGACACTTACCATCTGTGGGCTGAGTTCTTCCTGCCCAGCCCTCCCTATCCTCAGATTGCCAGGAGAGCAGAGACACATTTCAAAGATGCTCCCTCCGCACAGCTACAGAGGAGACAACAGATATGCACAAGCAATTCGATACAAACATCACAGCAGACCTAATCTAGCAAACTCAACTTCTCTTTCTTTGGTTGATATTTTTCCTGTTAGAAAAGGAGTCACTAGTGAAACTGTACCCTACACTGATGGCTGTAGGGTAGAATTCCATAAGGACGAGTTTAGAGCCACTGATTACGTTTCGAAGTAAGTACATTTTTGGTGGAGGCAACTGTTCTCTGTGGGATATCTCTACCATGTCTTGCCTTGCCAGATGGATCTCCACCTTTGGAAGCTGTGGTTGAGTGGGTCTGTTCCCTGCTCTGGCATCCGGAGAAATACAAAGTAGCCATCTTTAGTTAAAGGCTATGAGTTCTCCCTTAGAGTGAGGTGGCCAGCGCAACCAAGAGTCTGCATACTTACCATGCCTACCATTCTTTTTGATTGGAAACTTGGCTTTTGTGAGCTGGTCACAGTGATGAGATACCGAATGGGTAGCCCACTGGTGTAGCGTACAGCATGCCTTGCTGACGGCTTCTTCCTGGGTAATCTGTGCCCTCAGCGGTCTATCCAGTGCCGCTGGAAATACACTGAGACCAAGCGAGCTAGTCAACAGAAAAACTTAGATCTCTGAAAAGCAAAACTTACTACTTTTATACACTTTTAAGTGTTTCCCCCTATTTGAGATCTTGATATTTCCCAGGACCTTCTGTGATAGTCTCCCCCAGTATATCGTTGATATTACAATCTTTTGGGAACTGCTGGGGTTGTGATATTACCTAACTGGCTGGTCTTCTATAGACAGAGGCAAGGTTGTGATGTACAGGGTCCATTAACCACATGGCTGTAACCGGACACTCCTTGCTTACACTCATAGCCTACATTTCTTTGGTCATTGGAAGTAGGTTATCAGCTAACAAACCCAACACAGGCATCCATCCTCACCTGCTATTTTCCAGGGGTGTTTTACTGTTATGTGGGAGCAGCACACAGTAAGCATGGGTTGGAACGGGAAGTTGGGTTCTCTGTAAGCTGATAAGGTGCTAGTAGTCTAATGTACAAATGTATTTCCAGTTGATAGTCTTTATAAAGAACAGAAGTTCTATTAGCAGTCATTTCCCCCCTCTGAAGCATTCAAGCCAGTTTTCTTTTTATTTAAATTGGTAGAGAAGTGGAAAATATAATTACTTATTCACAGTTTTCGAAAACCTCAACATCATCGGACCATTGTGTGTTTTATTTAAAAATTTCAAAACAGTGTAAGATTTAATTCCAGATCTGGAGGATTCACCCAGTCCCCCTGAAATAGGGAAAGAAGAAAGAATGAACCCCGAGGCTCAGGATCTGTCAGCAGTGTGTTTTAGATTGACTTATATTTCAAAATAATTGAGTTTCCTTTTAATTTTGACCTTTACTTACCCTCCTGAAAGCAAAATGCAGTATAATTGAAAATGGGAAGAACAATGAGTTTCAAAGAACATTTGCTAGGGCAAATGTGAGGGTTTCATTACAGCAGAGATGTTTGGAAATGAAGTTTAAGAGAACGTAGTTGAGTTTACTGTCTCTGAGCCATTTCTCATCTCTAATTGCAGGTGTCTACGCTCTTTTCAAGAGGCCAAGTAATTGCTTTAAAGTTGCATTTAAAGGACATGCTGGGAAACTGCATTTTTATAATTACAGTTTCTGTGTATCTTATATATTTGATTTTATATCTTAATATTCTATCTATCTATCATCTATCTATAATCTATCATCTATCTATCTATCTATCTATCTATCTATCTATCTATCTATCTATCTCCTATCATCTATCTATCACCTATCTATAATCTATCATCTACCTATCTCTTTCTCTGTCTCTCTATCATTTATCTGTACTCTAGCTATCTATAATCTATCTCTCTATGATATCTATCTATTATCTATCTATCTATCTATCTATCTATCTATCTATCTATCCATCTATCTATCATCTATTTTTGAGACCATGACTCACTGTAAAGTTCTGTTCGACTTGCTATGTAAACTTGCTATGTAAACCAGGTTGGCCTCAAACTCATAAATCCACATGCCTCTGACCCATGAGTAGTGGTATGAAAGGCATGTATTATAATTCTTGGAATGACATATATATATTTACTTCAATATGAAAATCATGCTATTGCATTGAACTCAAAAATAAAACTATGACATGGCTAGATTGAGGTAGCCATTCAAACAAACCTTCCCCAGCCCTAAACGAACTCTGCCTCTCAATGAACAGTTAAAATGGCCATTCTGAAGTTGTGGCGCTTACTGTAGGATTTTACACTTTCACTAGCAATTACATTTTTATGTACTTACTCAAAACACACAAAAAAAAGAAAGAAAGAGAAAGAAGAGAAAAAAAAGTCAGATCTAAATCAGGAAAACAAGTAGCAGTATACTCTTTCCTGACACATATGGCCTTCATCCTGGTATTTTTATTAGCGGTCCAAAAGGTACCACAACCTCTTATGTTCACTTTGCAGAAGACAGTAAACATTTTTTTAAAGAAGCAAAATTATATTATCCTCTTCCATATTAAATTATAAGAGGTTTAAAGTCTATTCAGTATGTTTAAAAACAAAATTTTAATGGAAGAAAAACATGTATGGTCAGACACATTCTTTATGCCTTTTAATATCTGAAATAAGGGTGTATCCTAAAGGAAATGACATGAAAAAGTGAAATTAGCAATATTCCTTTTCTTAGTGGTATATGAAATGATGGTGATGATTTTGGGCTAAGGATGTAGGATTCTGGTAGAACAACTCCTAATACACACGAGTCCCTGTGTTCGATCCCCAGCAATGTAAAAATAACACCCAAATGAAACTTAAGGTTAGAAATTTTGATAATTGGTAGCTTTTTAGTTTCAAGGCAACATGTTAAATATTCAGTATTGCACGGTATAAAATGTCATCTATGAGTCACTTTATAGCACACAGAGATGGCTCTCAAGATGGTTCTAGAACTGTGTTTGTCCAGTTCATTGGTCAGCTGTGTACTCCCAAATATGTTGTAGCATAATAACAAGACATCCATGAGCAAGTCAACAGATACCACATTTTAGTTTCTCCAAAATACTAGTAGTCAATTTCTCTAGTGGCTCTTTTTGTTTGTTTGTGTGTTTGTTTGTTTGTTTTCCAATACAGGGTTTCTCTGTGTAACAGTCTTAACTGTCCTAGAATTCACTTTGTAGACCAGGCTGGCCTCGAACTCACAGAGATCCGCCTGCCTCTGCCTCCCGAGTACTGGGATTAAAGGCGTGCGCCACCATCGCCCGGCTCTCCAGCGGCTTTTTAAGGAATATAATTTGATGGTTCTAGTCATTTTCCCATTGCTGCTCCCACTACCGCCTCAGTTTATTTAGCGAGAACCATTGAAGTGTAGCTCCGTGCAGAGTACTTAGAAACCTGGAGTTTTGGGAACAGTACTTCTGTTTAACAAACCACTTACTACCGAGAGCAGTCTTTACACTGAAAGAAATAATTCATGGATTTTTCTGAAGATAGTAAATTTGTTATCACAGTTTCTCTGTGTTAAGGCCATTTAACTGCACGGTTTCCACTGAATAATTCATACTGGTCCAAGAAAATAAGTGCTTCAAGATGGTTATGGGTTCTGGGCATCTTGGAGAATCTGATGTTGGTCCAGACCATTCTTTATCAGGGCCAGTCTATGGTGCCTTCCACATGCACACACATTTTCAGGCAGTGATACCTAGCTCCCATGAGATGGGGGCTACTTTGACCTCTCATGGGTAAACACTGTTAAACAAATAGCTTCAAAGTACACCATGGAGTCTTGCTAACAAATAGGTGGGTTATGTATACACTCAAGTTTCCTGGCTGAATTTTGTTGCAACCCTTGCAACATGTGCAATCTTGCAGCATGTGCAAAGATTCTCCATTCTTACACGAAGAAGCAGCATGCCTATATGTTTTCTTACGGCACATCCCAGATTCTTTTAAAGAAATCTTATATACTTACTCTTATCTATGCACCAAGTCCTATGCAATAGAAAATCCTTCCTTCCAAGTGTTTGGCTCTGAGTATTTCTTCTTGATGCAGACCTATACAGAGAAAAGTGCATAACCAGGCATGCAAGAGCACAGGTCTCAAGTGACAGCACTCAAGAGTCTGAAGCAGGGAGACTGTAAGTTAAGTCCAGCTTGGATTGCACAGCAAGACCCCATTTTTTAAAAAATTCATAAATGATAAGCCTAATGGATTTACCCTAGGTGAATCTCTCTCTGTGGCCAGCATTCTTAGGACCCACAAAAATCAATCAATCAAACAAACAAGCAAACAACCTCCCCCAAATCCCCCAAAAACCCCAGGACATGTTTAGCTCTTTGGTAATGTCCCTTACATTTTCAACTCAGCCCCCCATCATGAACTTCAGCTGCCCTCATTTCAATCTCATCCACATTTCTCCCAATCCCATGAATTAACAACTCTTTATTTCCAGGAAATGAAATGCCAGAGCCTGACCTGTTCACTCCCGTAGGTCTCAAAAGTGACTTTCTGGAGCTGGTAGATGTGCTGGGAAGGAGAGATCCAGGCTTTCTTCTCCTGGACAACCCTAGCAGAGCCATGTTCCCACCACGATCCTTTCTCATGGCTGTTATTTATAGTCTGGTTTCCGAAAGAGAATATTTCAAAGAAATAAGTTAGGATATTTTGGCAACAGCTCCGAGAATGGTTGTAATAGAGGCAAAAGGATTATACCAAAGCAAAATTACAGTGATATTGATTGATGCAGGTGTCTTGATTCCAGTCGATGTAAAGCTAGGATTTTTCTGAGTCAAATAAGCAAGTATTTACTGCATTAAATACTGGAACATTTGTAGGCAGAAAAAAAATCTAGGATGATCAGCTCTTAGCGTGTCCAAAGGTAACGTGGGCTTCTTTCTGCAGCCATAGCCATGCAGTTTACATGTGACCAGTGCAGTGACCAGAAGAATTATGTCGGGAAATAGTTGGAGTTGCTTTTCTGCTATTAATGGGAAACCAAATAAAGAGGAGGGGTGTAGAGGGGAAACGGAGGTCAGTGAGTCCCGGTCTCCATGCTGATGGGTGGCCATGGAAGGAAATGGACTGGAACCATAACCCCTTTCCAAGGGCTTGTCAACTCGAACTTTAAAAAAAAAATAATTTGAGAGATGTTACTATTTGACTCCAAGGCTTTCAACTGTGCAGTGCCTAGAAGCGGGGGCAGGGCAAAGCCTGCTCTGAAACTTACAGTCGGCGCATGTCTCCTGTATTGAGAACTCTCTCCGTGCCTGTGTGATTTAGCATGACAACCGGATTATATTTATACAATTAATTAATGTTTGCTTGGCCACTTTTATCCAATTTCTTTCCATAGCACATAAAACAGAACCTGACACAAATTTTTCTTTCACAACAATTGACTTAGCAACTGCTGACCTTCTGGTCTGTCATTCTAAGGATTGATTGGATATTGTTGAATTGTTTCATCCTATAGTAATTAAACATAAAATTAATTATGCCAGTAACCCATTATTTCTCTGACTGAAGGACTAAGGCATTCATTTTCGCTTAGATACTCTGGGAGATCTGCTGCTAGATGCCTAGAGAAAAGAAACAAACACTGTTGCACACAGAAACTATGTTTTAGTCATGTTTTAGCACCTCAGATATAATCTGAAGTCTTCTAATTTCCATACACACAGCATACTGCATTTGTTTAATGTAATTTAGCCCATAAATCTTTTACCTTATGATATGGTCATTTAAATATTTTCTCATGTGACTAATCATTTGGAAAACATGGCAAAGAAGAATATAAGTGAAGAAATGGAAAAAGAAGACAGGATGCTTTTGTAAAGCCTTCACGAATCTCTGACTCTTGATTTGGTTTATTGCTCATCTGAAGTGAAATTTATTTTCTTTGTTAGTTTTGTGGAGAAAATGCTTTAAATTACTCTGATTTTTATGAGCACTGAGTCTGTTCGGGGGTGGGGAGCGCACGTCTGACAGGACTACATTATCAGAATGCATGCGCTGATAGAAACCAAAATAGGATTCTGTGGTTTTCATTAGTGCAGGTCATATTAATTTAATTAACATGATTGAAGATCTCGCCGGATGAGCCACTGGATCCCCAGCCTTGGCCTACTACCCCCCCACAGGCAGTGCAATGATGTGCCTGACAAATGGGTGTGCTAGCTTCTATTTTTCCTATTTGGAATATGCCTTTAACTGCATTTCTCCAGGGATGTAGAAAATGTTGTGCATGCCGTTAGATGAAATTCTTGATGCTTCTCAAAATTCACAGCCCTGATTCAATGTTGACCAGATTCTTGAATTAGAGTTACACTTCTTGCTGTTTGGGCTGTCGTAGCTGTTGTTTAGCATGCTGAACAGCCCATCCCTTGTTCTCACAATTACATCTCCTCCTTACACTAGACATCTTTGTTTACTGGATCCTAGTTGGGGCTATGAATTATAATGCCCCAAACATGCTGGCCATAGAGGAGAACATAGGAACCATAGGGACTCTATGAGACAACCAATGGCTTTTCCAAGAACTTATCTAGTTGGGAAAAAACCCACAACAATGTCCTCATGGCAGACAAATTTCTCACACAATATTCACTCTCTCTGCTTCTCCTTTTGAAGATATATCTATATATGTATATGCATAGATGTATAGATATATAGATAGATATGGATATGAATGAAGAATGGCAGTGTGCCCTATTGGAAAGAAATATATGTTTGAAGTTTGATACCACCGAGTATAATACAACTCTCCATTTATGGTCAATTAGATCCAAATAGAAATCTATGGTATGAGACTTCTGGAAAAATACCTTTGCCCTAACAAAAAAAATCAAACTCAGTGAGGACACAATTTTGGTCTTTACAGCTCACTTTTTTCTGCCTGAAATTTGTATTCCAAGAGCTTCTCTTAAGAGAATTAACTAAGAATTGTAGCAGGCTCTCTTGGACTGCTAACCCCCAAATCATGACTCGGAGACTTATTATTTGTTATGAATGTTTGGGCTTAATTTATGCTTCTTTCTTGAGAGTTTTTTAAAAACTTAAATTAACCCATTTCTATTAATCCATGTGCTGCCCCAAGGCTCCTTCAGTTCATCTACATATCGTCTCTTCTGCTTTCCTTATTTCTCTATGTCTGACTGGCCCCCCTTTTTTCTTTGCCTGCCAGTCCCACCTATGCATCCTCTGCCTAGCTATTGGCCATTCAGCTTTTTATTAGAGAAAACAGGTGCCTTAGGCAGGCAAGGTGAAAGAACAACCCACCTTTACATAAACAAATGCAGCATAAACAAAAGCAGTACATCTTTACAAAGTTAAGCAAATATTCTGCAACACAAAAATGTAACACATCTTTACATAGTTAAACATATATTCTATTCCACAACCAAGAATGATGGGGTAGAAACTGAAAGGACTGTGGATCACTGAGGCTGGCTCAGGTAACGGTGCCAATCTTGCATTTTGTCCTTCAGAATTATTGCTAAGTGAGAAAAACAAACCCTCCATGTTGTAGGTCATCATCATCTTCACTACGCCACAGTTCTGGTAGTTACAGTCCTTCCCTAGTGCGAGCCTGGCTTTATAAAGAATGGAGAACTGATAAATGAAGTCAGTTTATGAAAGAGTCATGAAGCCAGTCACAAGTTTTGATCTCGTGCCCAGAATTTCTGAAGCTGAGGTTTGCATTACACAGCCAGTGTTACCTTGTTCTGCCGAGGATTCCAAGAATTGGCTTTCTACAATGGCAGATAAAATAATTCCTGGAAATGTTATAACTCAAGCATGTTCTGTATGCAGTAATTATCCCAAAGATATTGAAGCTTCTTTTAGTTTCTTGTCTTTGAGGGTAGTATGGAAAAGAAACATAGATTCTTGATCTTACATTTGAAAGTGCTGTTTGGGGGCTTCTGAATCACCTAGTGTTTTGACCTTTAGTTTTATTATTGCTCAAAGGCAAGAAGATTAGAAGATGTCTGAAGTCCTTTTCACAGAAATGAGCTGGTAAGAAAGGCAGATAATATATAAATTTATGTTGAAAGATACATACTAAGAAATATCCCATAATCACTCTTTACCAAAATTTAGTAAGAAAGAATGATGGAGTGTCAAAATTAGTCAGAAGAGATGAAAGTAACTTCATATTGACTAACGGGATAATCTATTGAGAACATATTAAAAGTCTAGGTATATAACATATTGTGGGAGCTCCTTCAGTCAATAGCCTTAAAGATACCAGCCCACTTGGTCATGATTTCTTACACTGTAAATGCAGCTGTAAAGCGTACCCTTCCTCTCTTGTTTCTGGCTCTTGCTTCTGGCTGCTAGATTTGGTTCCTGTTCCCCATACATGCAGAGGACTGTGATCTAGGATAGATCTCTAAATAAATAACCCTTTATTATATGTAATTCTGAACTAGTGTGGGATTATTTTGTAGCTTCCATCATCATGTCTATGCATCAGTCATTGGTATATTCAGTTTCATAAAACAAACACTACTGGGTATGAAGACACAGACTGACTTCAGTACAGTAACTATGGGTCACTTCAGTGCTCCACTCAAACCAATAAGTCATTCAAACAAAAACACCACAGTCAGAGTTAAAACGCATTATAGATCAAGTGGACTGAATAGGTCACAGAACATTTGCACAAGCACTATAGAATACATAGTGTTTTGTCATACCATGGAACTTTCTGTAAAACAGAATACACGTAAGGACACAAAGCTTCATGCAAGAGAACTGAAATAATTTATTATATATATATCACTGGAATAAAATTTGAAATTAGCATCAAGAGAAACATACAGAGAATTAAAAGTCATGGAGATGAAACAACACACCACAGAATAATAAATGGAGCATCAAAGAAATCAAGGTGGATACCAAAATAATTCTTATAATCTAATGAAACTGAAAATACAAGGTATTAGAGTTGGTGGGATATAATGAAAGAGGTTCTAAAAGGGAAATTTATAGCTGTAGGTGTCTATATTAAAAGAAAAACTGAAGAAATTGGCTGTAGTGGTGCATTCCGTTACATCCAGCATTTGGGAGACAAAGACAGGTGGAACTCTGTGGGTTCAAGGCCAGCTTGGTCTATATAGTGAGTTCCAGGACTGCTAGAGCTACATAAAGAAATCTTGTCTGAAAAACAAGCAGACAAACAGACAAAACAAAAATAAAACAACAACACTAAAGAAAATATCAAATAAATAACTTAATGATGTACTTTTCAGGTTTCAGAAAAGCAAGAACAAACCAAACCCCAATTCTTTATGTAGAAAGAAATAATAAAATTCAAGGTAGAAAATAACATAATGAAAACAAAAATAATACAAATAATCAATGGAACAAAGAGTTGCCTCTTTGAAAAAGATAAATAAGATTAACAAGCCTCCTTATCAAACTACTCAGTTAAGGAGAGATAAGATCCGTATTAATAAAATCAGAGATGAAAAAGGAGTCTTTACAACAGATACCAATGTAGTGCAGAGAACTATTAGGGTATACTTTGAAAGATTCTGCTCTAAGGAATTAGAAAATCTAAAAGAAATGGATAAATTTGCAGACATATATGACCTACCAAAATTAAATCTAAGGATGTAAACAGCTTAAACAGATCTATTATAAATAAAGAAATTAAAGTATTAATAAAAAGTTTCGCAAGGCCCAGACTCAGATTGATTCATTGCTGAATTCTACCAGATCATTAAGGAAGAGCCAACACTAAGCAGCAGAGGTTCATTCTCTGCTCAGATTCAACAGAGTGCTTGGAACCTTGCCTAGAGACATAAGACAAGAGAAAGATACAAAAGAGACAGAAGTAGGAAAGAAAGAAAAAAATGAAGTTATTCCTGGTTTTACTTTGCTATACTCTTGTACCTAAGAGACCCTACATCCTTTTCCAGATGACTTTAAGAGCTAAAAAATACTTTCAGGAAAGGAGAAGGACACAGAATCGACATACAAACTCTACTAGCATTCCTACATATCAACAATGAAGATGAAAATAATCCCATTTACAATAGCATCATAATAATGCCCATGAACACCCCCCCAATAAATGATCTCTTTAATAAAAAATTGTGGATACTGAGAAAATTAGCTGCAGAAGACACTGAAAGATGGAGAGACTGCCCATGCTCCTGGAGCAGTAGAATTAATATAGGAAAATGACTATTGCTGAAGGTGACCACTGGATTCACATCCAATGATATTTTCACAGAACTAGAAAAAAACTCCTAAATTTTATATAGAAACACAAAAGGTAGTCAAAAGCTTTCCTAAACACAGAGAACAGTATTGGAGGTATCATAATATCTAACTTCAAGTTATACTGTACAACTATAGCAATGGTTTGCAAAAATGCAAAATAAAACTATAGCAATGGTGTGATACTGCCAGCAAAGCAGACACATCCAATAATGGAATAACGTGGAGGACCCAGATTTAAATCCACACAACTACAATCATCTGAATTTTGATAAAAAGACTTTAAAAATGTTCATCAGGGAATGGGAGAAGATAACCTCTTTAACAATTTGTACTGGGAAGGCTGGGTATTATATGAAGGGGAATAAAAATTGGTCTTCATCTTTCAACCTATACAAATAACTCAAAACAGATCAAAGACAGGATCAGAAGCTGTTAGAGTGAAAAGTTGGAAAAACTTAAAGAGATAGGCAGAGGGAAGGAAGGACTTCATGACCAAGACTGCCCTGTTTGGGCAGGAAAGGCAGCCATCATGCCCTTGAAAAGCTTCTTTAGCAAAGGAAATAGTTATCTTAGTGAAGAAGTGGCCTGAAAATTGGGAGTAAAGCTTTGCTAGGCGTGGAGATTAATATCTAGAATAATCTAGACTATATAACGAGTCCCCCAAACTAAGTACCCCAAACTCCAAAGGTAAAATCAATAAGTGGGCTAATGAATAGATGAGCTGATGGCTCTCAAAATGTGGAGGACAAGAGATCAGCAAACTTGAAAAATGGTCCCAACATCCTTAGTCAGCAAAAATGCAAAATAAAACTACTACATTGAGATTCTTTTTCATCCCGGGCTGAATGGCTGTTTATTTTCACTAAGAAGACAACAGCAAATGTTGTTGAAGATGCTGGACAAAGAGAACCCTTCCACGCTGCTCGTGGGAATGCAAAAAAAAAAAACTACTGTGGAAATCAGTATGAAGGGTACTCAGAAGACAAAGATAGGGCTGCCAGATGAGCCCTGTGGGCATTTACCCAAGGGACTCTTGAAGTCAGCACATCCACACTTACTGCAGCCTTAGTCAGAAGAGTCAGGTTAGAGAAACAGTCTACGTATCTGCCAAGAGATGAACTCACAAAGGAAATTAGTTACCTGCATATGCGGTAGACTTTTGTTCATCCTTAAATAAGAATGAAATTATGTTGTCCGCCAGGAAATAAATGTAATTGAAAACCATCATATTGGGCAAATAATGCAGACTTGGAAAGATAGATGCCACACTTTCCCTCATTTATGGATACTAGATGTTATATAAAGACACACACACATGCAACAGCAGCAGCA
This sequence comes from Microtus ochrogaster, assembly GCF_000317375.1. Classification (NCBI taxonomy): domain Eukaryota; kingdom Metazoa; phylum Chordata; class Mammalia; order Rodentia; family Cricetidae; genus Microtus; species Microtus ochrogaster. Next base: position 4,993,090 of record NW_004949107.1, on the reverse strand, counting down.
GCAGCAGCAGCAAAACACAAGGAAGGTTTGGCAAAGGAAAGGAACTATCAGAATGGTGGAGTCTATGGTGGGTCAGTGTTTCACTGTCCCTGGAGGGAAGCACGGAAAAACGTATGTGTGTGTCTAGTAAGGACAGAGGTAAACAGTGGTAGATTGTTCCTTGTTTTATACCCAAAGTTTGAAAAGCACTGGAAATAGACTTTAACTAAAGATCTCTTTGTTGGCTACCAAATATTTTCATTTTCCAATGGATTTCTCTGGACATTTGGATCCATGTGAAAATAGATGTAGGGTGTGTCTTGGCTTTTTGTTGTTGTTGTTGTTGTTGTTGTTGTTGTTCTAGGAGATGGTTGTTAGCCTTTTGGTTTGGTGTCTTTTGACACGGAAGGTAGAACATCAGAAGGCTGATTTGTTCTGCTTTGAGGAGAAAATGTAAGTGATATTTTTTCCAACCATTCAAGTGAGAGCAAACAGGAAACATTTCCCAGAAACTCAGGGTGGGGACTGGGACTAAATTCTTACCCCACTTCCCCAACAAAACTAGAATCAGTTTGAACCCACCTGAAAAGTGACTGTGATCCTGGACACAATCCTTTTCCTCCTCCTCAACTCAAGACCTGGACCTTTTTGCAAACATCCAGGGACACAGATCACTAAAATGTCCTCTTGGTAATCCTCTTAGCCCATCTCAGTGCTTAATAACCCTTATATAAGCTTGCTTCCCTCCAGAGCAAACTTAAATCATTCATCTGCAGGCTAATTCCATTTCCTCGGTTTTCTCTTGTGAGGAGAAAGAACAGCTGTTTCTCTTCTTCCCGGAGACGAATAGGGCACACCTGAGTGGGGGCATGGGCATGCATCCAGCCACCCTCAGAGTCTCGCCATGCTGGCAAGACAGCACACATATGTTAGCATGGCTCAAGGGGTCTCTGCCCGGAGGGAGCAACAGCTTCTGGGAACTTGCAAGAAATGCAGGTTCTTAACCCTGGTCCAGACCGATTGCATCAGAAATTTCATAAGTAAGTTTGGCAATTGGTGGTTTAGCAAATATTCCAGAAGATCTTCATGTCCCCAGAGGTTTCACAACTATTGTGCGGCAGATCTCTTCATCAGTAATGAGAGAGCATTATCGATGCTCTATTTCTGTATTTATGTTTGTATAGATTGTATATATTTATGCATCGATTCTTGTGGCTTTTGTTTGCAGGGGTTGGCTATTGTATTCAGATTTCTATGTAATTGAGATCTAATTGACATTTACAAAAAGGTATCTTCTATCCAGACAAAGCATTTAGAATTGACAATATGGCTTGTATTCAAGTAATACAAATAAAACATAGGTGGAGGGAGAGAAAGACAATTTCTCTAAATTGATGACACAACTTTATTTTTGTGTGCTATTTCTTGGACTTCTGTTTTTTTATGTAAAACGAATAGATTTATTCTTTCAGATGGAAACATAGTATACGTCTGGTCCAGTAATTACTATTTGTACTGAATAGCCCCATGAATGGAAATACTCAAAAATACACACAAAGGATAGGTTTTCACAGCTGGATCACTGATTATCTACTAATCAGGCCTGCGGGTTATTTCTAATTATTCTTTCTTTTCTCAGCTTTTAAAAACAATTTCCAAAGACTGCAGTCCCATCATACTTTGACAAAAAGTGACCGAGTAGATGTCACTCTGCTCAGTCTCTGTATGGTTGAGAACGAACTCGGTACTGTACAGAAGCCTTAGATTGGAAGTTGTGTTAGCAGAGCTTCCATGTTTTCCCAGAATCCCCTGTGGTAGGGACCAGTGTCTCAGGCATTAAGTTTGTTTCTATGTAAACATGATCGGAGAAACTTTTGTTGAAAGTACATTCACGACTGGAACAGCACTGCCATTCTTACGATGCATTTTAAAAGCTTAACTGGTTCATTAATATTTAAGTTGATTTGCTACTATATTTCCCTTGGTTGGCTGTATCTGCAGACATCATTTTAGAAGCAAATATTAGTTATATTTGTGAGATATGACAGAGTGAACAGGAAAACTGAATTTGGGTCTCCGACCTCAAGATCACACAACTAGAGATCTCGAAGTTCTTGGTTGTGGTATGGCTCGTGTCGAAGAGTTATTACCTGAGAAGGGTTTTGAGTCTCTTCCGAACACTCAGAATTGTCATGCTGTGCGATGGCAGAGCCTGGCACACTGGCGGCATTCCACTTCAAGGACTATCTGTTGTAGAAACGCTCATGATACCGGGGTCAAGAAGACGTTAAGCTTCCATCACCCCCACAGGATCAAAAATGTCAACCTTCACCACTGATATTTTATGTGTCCAGTGTCAGATGAAGCTGGGCTCATCCCACCTAATCTAATAGTCCCGTCGTTTTCCTCTGAGTGTTGTTCTCAGTTTGCAGGGGAAATGGAATCACTGAAGGGCAATGATTTCTCCAGAATCACACAGCAACCAGAACTTGGGTTTAAACATGGAGAGCTTGACTATGTGCCATGCACTTTCTGTTATACCATGAAACCTTTCTGGACTGGTGCTTTTTTAGGTTATCCAAGGCCATTGCCTCAGGTCTTGACTTGAGGTGACCAGGTTTGTGTGTGAGGATTTATGGATTGGGAGCTACAGTAACTGCCCAGACTCCCCTCTTTCTGCTGACATTTAAACAGCAGTGAGAAAGAAGTCTCACCTTTTAAAGAATAATCATTTCAGCTGGGCGGTGGTGGCGCACGCCTTTAATCCCAGCACTCGGGAGGCAGAGGCAGGAGGATCTCTGTGAGTTCTAGACCAGCCTGGTCTACAAGAGCTAGTTCCAGGACAGGCTCCAAAACCACAGAGAAATCCTGTCTCGAAAAACCAAAAAAAAAAAAAAAATAAATCATTTCTGCGTTGAGAGAGGCCTTTTCTACTGTGTAGAAAAGGTAATTTTGTAAGAATTATGACTTTACTGAGAAAAAATGGAGTTTTGGTCTGTATTCCAGTTGCTTTTTAAAAATTAAGTCTTAAAGAGGGCCAGAGAGATGGCTCAGACATTAAGAGAATAGCTGCTCTTTCTTGATTCCCAGCCCCACATAGAGGCTCACAAAGTCTGTAACTCAAGTTCCAGGACCCCTGACACCCTCTTCTGGCCTCCACAAGGACGGGTGTCTGTGGTGCATAGACACACATGCAGGCAAATACCAATACACATTAAAAACAAAGTCTTAGAGAGATGGGTGCTACGACAGGCTTTCACTAGAACCAGGGTGCTTACATATAGTCCATTCTTCTCTCTTTGCTCTTTTCTTTAACCCAGAGTGTAGAAAACAGAAAAGAAAAATGAAAAAGAAAATAGAGAAGAAAAATGGGGAACGTGATACTACTGAGTGTAACACAGGGAACTTCCCCAGGCACCAGGAGAGGGGGACGTTACTGAGTGTAACACAGGGAACATTCCCAGGCACCAGGAGAGGGGGACGTTTGAATTTGTTGCTTACAGCCTCTTTGATGCTTTATTAACTCTTTCTCAAAGATACACATATTACTTTGTTTTTTGACTGCTAGAGGCCAGTACTACCTTGAGAAATGGTGGACATTTTGAAAGGGGAGGCCAAACTGGAGCATGAACCGTGTGGTATGCCTGCCGGGGTTCTACTTGGTTCTCAAGCCCCTCTCCTCACTCCCTGCTTCCTGCTGGCAATGGGCTGAAGAGTCTTCTCCATCACATACACAGAGTAGCTATGATGTTCTTCCCAAGCACACAGGGCTACAGGCCCAGAAGCTAGAAGCTAGGATAAGTTTTCCTTCCTTTAAGCTGCCTTCTCAGGTATTTGGTCATAGCTAGGTCAGGTTGACTAATACAGTTCTCCTGTGTTAGGTAAAGGGAAATGAGGAAGACGAAGCCAACCATTGAGGTCCAATAGCATTTGACTTTGCTATTCAACTGAATAAGAATTTTTATGATGAAGTGGTGCGGGAGAATTGTCTGTATTCTGTCAATCATGTTATAAATAAGCGCTGATTGGCCAGGCAAGAAATATAGGTGGGAAAACCAGACAGGAAATAGAAATGATGTAATGAGAACAGGAGAATTCTGGGAAGGAGGAAGTTGATTCCTCCCACTCCTGCCCAGACCACAGAAGCAGCAAGATGTGATCTGCCCCACTGAAAAAAGGTACTGAGCCACATGGCTAACATAGATCAAAAAAATGCGTTAATCAGGATGTGAGAGTTAGCCACCGAGAGCCTAGAGCTAATGGGCCAATCAGTTTTATAACTTATAGAAATCTCTGTGTGATTTTTCTCTGGGACTAAACAGCTGGGGGTACCAGGCAGGACAAAACCCCCAAGAAACCCAACAAGCAGGCCTGGCTCTCCATCTTACAATGAAGATGTAGAATTTTCTGACTTTATCTATTCTGATTAATCTTATTCTACATGATTATAGAGAAATAGGAACATAAAATAAAACCACCATGGCTCTCCCCCATATCTGAGCTTAATGTGGCAATGGCCTCAAATATCCCCTCAAAGGAGGGGATCTAATTCAATTTTCAACTAAAGATTGCTTTCATAGTTACGACACATGAAGTTAGTTTACTTGCTCCTCTCTTCTTGGAAAAACATTCTAAAGTGTTTTACTACATTGTCATATTTTTCTGGTTTTTAATTTGAAAATTACAAATATTACAAATAATAAATAATATATATTCCTAAAAACTATGACATGAGGCAGGCATAGTGGCACATGCCTTTCGTCCTAGCATTCATAAAGCAGAGGCAAGCAGATCTCTGTGAGTTCAAGGCCAGCCTGGTCTACAGAGCTAGTTCCATGATAACCAGGGCTACATAGAGAAACCCTGTCTTGAAAAACCAAAACCAAACCAAACAAACAAAAAACAAAAAGAAACTTATGACATATAGAGTATTTGTATATGGATGAACTCAAGAAAATTTGAACATGGCCAGCGAATCCTCTGTTTGGTCTTTTTATTTTTCTTTCAATCTTTAAATGAATTTGCTGTAGGTTAAAAATATCCAGAGCCAGTCAGGCAGGTCTTGGTCCAACTTCTCTAGATTTCCAACTTGATAATAGCCTACTGTAGAATCGTGCCCTGGGAGTGTCGGGCTGAGGAGGAATGAGTGGTCAGGGATGGGGAGGGTGGGGTGGGTGGCACAGAGAGCTGTGTCGACAGAGAGCAGGGTGTTCCACCATACTGCTGGGGTTTCCAGATTAAGATGGGGGATTAAGGAATTTTACTCAGCAATTTGAGATGCTTTGTTAGGACTGAGGAGATTTGAGCCGCTTTGTTCTCAAACCACATGTTAGTGAAAAAGCAAACAGGCACTTAATCCTGACAGACAGCAGAACTTGACATCGATTTGCCCCTTGGGAGGTGACCAGGAGTTCTCTATGACGGTTAAAATGGCCAGCCCTTGTTTTTGTGGAGCCCGATGCCTTCATTCTAGCCCATCCTATATTTCTTAGCCGTGTGGTCATAACTTAGCGGAGCAAACCAAGAGTTTCTAGGTATTGGAGACTCTAGCCTACTTTCTAAAACCCAAATAAGCCTCTTAAATGCAAATAACAGATAAGCTATCAATATTTAAATACGTTTTAAACAGGTCTAATATTTGGGTCATGCCATCCTGAAAGGAAATATAGGAAAGCCGTGATTTTCCTTTCTTTCTTTTTTTTCTGTCTTTTGAAAATAATGGGTAGTTTTCCCCTAACAATAAAACCACAGGCAACAGATCAAGTTGGAGCCACACACGGCTGCGAAGTGAAAAATCAATGGCTGTGTGGAGTTTTGAGGGAGGTCCGACAAGTAACTAGTTAGACTTTGAGACCATGCTGTTCAAAGTCACTGGAGTGGGACGAAAGTAAACAGTGTGAATAGAAAAGAAACTGCTGGCTTCTTGAGTTGTGTTTCATAAGTCAGCAAACATTAGGTGCACACAGCTCTATGGTCTGGCACAGAAACTGGGAGGGCGCGAGGCTTTCCATCTCCAGTTTGACTCAGTCTTAATCCACCGACCGAAAGTGTTGTTTCAGTAACTTATTGAGTTAGTACACGTTGGCGTGTGCAGGAAAGCCGTTGTCAAAAACAGAATTGAGTTAGCTAATTTGTAAGGCATATTTAAAACAACCCTTATTTTTCCTAGTTGAATATTAATCTAATCCACGGCACTTATATTTTGTAAAAAACCTGCTACATTTTCGTAATGTAAACAATTAGCACGTTTTGTCACCCGAGTTAGGTTGTTGCTCTCCTTAAATACAGCTGTAGGCCAAGCCGCGCCTCAGCTCTGCCAGTCCTAATCCCAGGCCCTAGCACACAAAGCAGGAAAACCTCCTCCTTTTCATGAATCTTGTAGGTGGTTTGCTTCATCCTGCAACAATTGAACATTTTCTTCTTGAATATTGCCTTGGAGTTATTTAAAACATCTTCTTGTTGGAACTGCAAAGGTTCTTTACATTCAAATAATAATACCACACTAATTTTCAAGTGACTGTAGACAGACGATGATAGAATGTCTCATAGGAAAATTAAGGGCATTTTACATTTCCAAAGAGATAGTACTGTCCTTTTGAATCTTTACGGATTTTTTTTTTTTGATGGGGGCCAGAGACAGCTTTGTGTTGGCTATCGAACAAATGTATAAAGGTTTGGCTTATGCGTCACTGGCCGTTGGCAAGACCAGCAACCATTTCCAGTATTTTGCCTGTCCTTAATTATTTGTTATGAAACCTGTAGGAGAGGAAGTTGAAATTTAAAATGCTATGAGATAACTTCCTTTCAGACAGCCCGTGCTGACCTCTGCGTGACTTCCGAGTGGCACCTTTTACTGTCGTGAAGGGCTGGCGGGTCCATCGTAAGGATCAAACACAAGGTGGAGTGAAATCAGAAGCTCAGTATTCATTCATTTAATTCTGCTACAGTAGAGCAAATTCAGGGTGACTCAAGGGACACAATGTCTTGTAAAACATATGTACTTAATATAAGGGTCATAAAACTTATTAAATTAAAAGCTAGGTTAAAAATAGGAAGAAAATTTATGCTGCTGTCTAAAGCAGGAATAATTTCCTCTTGGCCTTTCCCTTTCCGAGTGATGTGGATCTGGTGAGGAGTGTGTGTTGGGCTGGGCGGGGGAGGGAGGTGTCAATGTATAAAATCGCCTTTCTGCAGCAACAAACAGAGAGCTCGTTCCTCCACACCATGCATATTACCCGGCAAATGACAAAGCAACACCAAGTAGTAGCAAGAGGATAAGCTAGTGAGCCTGGACAGTGTGCTTGCCTCAAGAGGTCAGGAATAAGCTGGCATTGCTCCAAAGTTCAAACATTATTATTAGCTAGTCGGGTGGAAGAACAAAGGATGGGAACATGGGACACATTAAAGAAATACCTTTATATCGTTTACCTGGCTATTGAGAAGTCAGCCATACAGTGATGATTGGCCTGAAGTGTAGACAGTCTGTTGCTGTTCAGTTACTGTACTAAACAGCTTCCCCTAGCAAAGTACAAAACATGAATTCAAAGCCAGGGAAACCCAAAGTCAAGTTGAATCTCCCATTTGTTACTTACTCTGCTGTCTAGGGCCATGCTGAGGTAGACAACGATGTAATTTTTTTTTTTTTTTTTTTTTTTTTACAGTTGACTTCAAGGCTTTAGGGGCAAGCTGGTCTCTAGGTTTTTAAGCACTTGATTTTTTTTCTCAATTCATTCAGCTAAAATAATTTGAGTTCATTCAAATGTTTATGTTCAACATGGTTGCCATTTTCCTAGTGGCTGATCCTTGGTAGAGTGCCTTAGAAATTTGAAAAGAAACTAAATACACATTTTTTTTTTTTTTTGCATCCTGTACTCACACAGAGGTTTGTTTGGAATGCTGTCTACACACAAGTCTTAATTAAGATGGCCGAGAAGGGGTCTGTGGCAGTTCCTGGTCTGTTTGCCCCCAGTCACATGATTGTCCTCTCTTTGCTCTTCAGATTGCAGAGTGCTCCATCCTCCAAGGTGTTGTGCTATTTTCCTTCCACGCAGGTTTCTGCTGATGAGACACTGACTAGGAGGAGGAAGAAGGAGGAGGAAGAGAGGGAGGAAGAAGAAAAGAAAGAGGGAGAAGAAGAGGAGGAGGAACAAGAAAAGGAAGAGGAGAAACAAGGAAAGAAGAAGGAAAAGGAAGAGGGCTGGCACATCAAACTCATACTCTCCGAACTACAAGGGGCTGGGTCTCACAATGATAAGAGTCCTCTGTGGTCCCAGAACCTGCTGTGTGCTCTCTGGCTCCTCAGGGCTTCACGGCCGTTCTCCACACTCTCAGTATGCTCACAGCTCCTGGCTGGGCTTTCATTTCTTCCTCACCTTTCCCTCCAGATCCCTGTTTTCAATCCCTCTGCTGTGGACATGTGCCACATGCTGATTGCAACGGTCTTATCTAGAGGAGCCGTGGAGGTTAGGAAAAGGAGGAGTGGAGGGTGGTGCCACCTCAGACCAAAACCCTTTGGCATCCAAAATCTTGAAGGTGGACAGTCACAGGAAGCATGACCATTCTACCCTTGAGGACTTTTCTCTGGCATCTCCCGTGACAGCTGGGCTGAACCCAAGCAATTCTGCCACAAGTACTGTTGTCAGGCGAGATGAGATGGAGAGAATAATTTTTGGTTCTAGCTCTAGGGCCTCTGGGCATCCCTAACCCAGCAGGCTCGCACTGGCCTGAACCATTTTCACCACGCTCTTAATAGAGCCTGGGAGATGGTAGAAATGAAATGCTCATGTTTTCTCAAGTCTTTCCTTGACTGATTTTGTGGAATTTAAGTGCATTGTTGCTCATGTAATTATAGATGAAATATTAGGAAAGTGGACTAATTACATACAATGCCCTAAGCCCAATTAAACCAGTTCGTGCTGGATGTAGGGGTGTTCTCTTCCGCTAATAGGGAATGCTTTCTGAACAGAGAATCAAATTGTTACATTAGCTATGCTTGTAGAAATTTTAAATCTACTATTAGCATACACAATGAGGATCAACCTTACTTAATCACCTTGTGCTGGACCCTCAGAAATCATATTGCACTCTTGGAATATTGCTGATTACATCCTGCAAAATAAAAAGTCAACTGATAATAAACATACCTCACTGAATACTGTTCTCATCTAGTAAGTCAAATGTTGGAGAAACTCAAGTACTCTCCTAATTGTTTAACAAAATACCCAAAACGCCTTAACCTATTCATTGCAGTATTGAGGCCAGCTGACGACTGCAGAGGTGCAGTGCCCATTGGAAGGAGGCAAATTAGCCTACTTCGAAATAAATAGAATATACAATCGATTCCCACTAGCACCACAAGTGACCTTTTGAAAATGTAAATTAAGTGATTGCAAATACCAAGGGTTTGTTCAAGAAGAAAATGCTTGGGCTTGAGACACGGTGCCACCATGGCCTCTAGTATTAATTAGCAGACTATAAATGGGGGCAAATTGTCTTTTCATCTGGCTCATAGGAAACTCCGTTGAAGACATATCTGTCAGTTTTGCAGTAAACGATCAGATCTTGGCAGAGCAATGTATAAAGTTTAGTGACAATAAAGGGGGTGGGGCTAGCCAAATTCAAATAACATCCTAAACGCACCACGACACAGTCACAAAGGGTTGAAGGCTTTGACATCAGGCTCTTACTTCGAAGCATGTATTTTTTCCTTCTTGGAGAACCCTTCCCCTTATTTACCTAATCATGAAGATAAGAAGCTGAGCCAAACTGCAAACTCAGTGTATGAGAAAAGATTCCACACAAGCGGAAACGCGGTGTGAACGGAGAGGAAACCTGCGGCAGGGACATCGGGGGTCCCGTGCAGGTTTGAGTACAGCCAGGCACCAGGGCACAAAAGCCTGCCTGGGAAACTGATGTTTGATCTATCCAAATGCTAGAGACAAAATGTGACTTGGTCACATTGTGTGTGTCAGTAATCCAGCTCAAAGAAAGCAAGCCGGCGCATGTGCAGGAGAAAACGCAGGGGACTTAGAGCTGGAACTTCTCATTCATTTCAGTACCGTGTGTCATTTAGTAGGCTCTTATCAAAGTCGCTTGCCTTGTGTGTGTGTCTTATGACTTTCTTATTCTATAGAAAGCGCAGAATGACCTGAATACTGCAATAATAACCATTTACTTTTTAAAGGTTGGATGTTCCTTTCATTTTTAACTCTGTATCTGTATGTGGGTCGAAGTTCATGAGTACAGGCGCCCATGGGGGTCAGAGGGGTTGGGTCTCCTGGAGCTGGAGTTTCAGGCTGTTGTGCCCTGCCTAATGTGGGCACTGGGAGCCAAACTCAGTCCCTCTGCAAGAGGAGTAAACCATGCCCCTGACTTCTGAGCCACTTCTTAAGCATTGAGAACCACTACTTTTGTTTTTATTTATTTTTATCATGAATAAAGAGTATTTTTAATTGAGTTTAAAGACAATGAAGCACTGTGTTTGATCAATAAAAACAAAAGTAGTGGTTCTCAAGGCTTAAGAAGTGGCTCAGAAGTCATGGGCATGTGTGAGCTATGAAGTGCTACCTCTGTATGAACAACCTGATTGGCTTTGGTTTTTTAGATTGCAGTTGGATATCAATTTGTCATAAATGTTTTTCCACATCTTATTTATACTGTATAATAGCCTTGAGCTACTGTTGTAAGGGGAGGATGTAATTTTTAATTTAAACTATTAATAAAACAATGGGTAGTGCAAAAAAAAATACTCTTGCCTTTAAGAGTCATTTTTACCATTTACTTCAAGTTCTGGACAAATTAGAGAAAACTTCGCTCTTTGAATTGAGGACAAGTTTGTGTATTTGCCACGACAATATCGCTTTAAATAGAGGCTTGGTTTTCCTCTACAGGTCTAGTACACAAAGCAACTAAGCGTTGCCTCAGAGTTGTTAAGTTATGGGGCAAATGGTCCGAACATTTTGATTTTAGAAGAACATAGACAGCGTCTAGAGGGGAAGAAAGATGTTTATTAAGATGATCAAAAGGAACACAAAGGCAAAAGCTGACTTTCCAGACATCGAGCTGGGAATCAGGCCCCCAGCCTTTCTGCAGTTCATTTCTTGTTCCAAGTGAGAGAGAGTTCTTTCGTAAGAGACAGAGAGCTTCGTTAAATCGTGAGTGAGAAATATCTCAAGCCCTCTATGGAAATATATTCCCCGAGAGTCCACACATTATTTCTGCTAAGTTATAGTCGCTCTCATTTCCCGTAACTATCCGAGAGAACTTAATTCCGCTCACACCACATCGCTTTACAATTGTATGGCTCTCTTAATCAACCTTTGTATCAGCCACAAATGTGCAGTATGACCTAATTTGAAAATGTCTCAAAGTGCTGACTCAAACTGTTAGTGAATAAAGGCGAGTCATTACCATTATGACACTAATGTGATGCCGAGCAGAATTGAGTTGCATCAGCTGAACAGTAGTTTGCAAAAATATTAGTGATTGAATCCATGTTCCGTTCATATTTTATTTAAACTTGTATATGTGTGTATACATATTCATATATGCACAGAGCTATTTATTTTGCTTGTTTTGAGACAAGCCTTGCAAAAACAACAAAAAATTAGGTGCAGAGAAAGAAACTCACATTTTCAGACTGAAAAATTTTCAGTCAATAAGACAGACCATATACATGTTTATATCTCATGAACCCGCCCGTCTTTAAGGGACTATGTGCTGGTGAATTCATATGAGAATATGTATACACATATAAGCAATAGCATATGAAAACTATCATCATGCCTAATGGTGCCAGATTCCAGGATCTTTAAACAACTAGAATACTAGTTATTTCTTTGTATCACACACAAAAAAAAAAAAAAAAAAAAAAAAAAAAAGACCTCCAACTTCAAGTTTCGGAAAACGTATTTGAGATTTCTTTCTTTTCTGGATTATTTCCTACATTCTTAACTTTTTTTTTTTTTTTTGACACAGAAATAGTCTTGTCAAGCGTCGGTCGTTAATTGTGACGAGCAACCCAGAAAGTATTTGATCTCACCCCTACAGAACGAACGTGACAGAACTCAGTGTAAACGACCTGTTTCAGTGTGTGTGGTTTAGCTGTGGAAGAGCGAAACTCACACATGCCGAGGCAACTTCCACGCTGCACTTCAGACTCTCCCGCTCCACTTAGTAACCGAAAGCAAACGAAACGGAAGAATTTTAAATCAGAGAAATCATCTCAATGGCCGGTCAGTATTGTTTTCTTGTCGTTTAACAATTCAAGCACGCGCGTACACAAGAGATCAGGTGGTCCTTCTCCAGGACAAGGAATTTTGGCTATGAGAACCTGCCTGAGCTGTGTTCGGTCATCAAGGTCTGCTGTCTCACAGGTACAGTACATGTGGATGAATTAAAACCCTCACAAATGTATGCACCCATTTTCAGAATGAAGCAATTAAAGTATTACAGTGAGAAGTACAGAAACTTTCTACTTCGTGATAACCTTACTATATTAGTCTTTTTTATAACATGTGATGTATTGCTTTGACCATTCTTAAGACTTTCTTATTTTCATATTAAGACAATTCCTAATTCAAAATAAGTTTCAGAGCGGGCTTGCTAGCACCAAGTATGTAAACAAGGAGTATGCTCGTTTATCTATGTGCACGCAGACAGATTTTCATCCACCTTAAAGACCAGGATCACTCTCTGTAGCTAAACGTCGTGCTTCTCTCTTGCAGGTGTGCATGGAGAAAGGTGTGTGGGTGTGGTTGCTGCAGATGAATTGCCAGTCTTTTAACAGTTCAACATTCCTGAAGGATGGAAGCAGAGCAGCGCCCTTCTGAGGAAAACCTCTCACGTAGATTTTACTTTGTCCATGCCAGAACAAATCATGTGCTAAGTTGGAGTAATTCAGAAATATAAGATACCTCCATTGACAGTCTTTGCAGGGCCAAGGAGCTGACACCCCTCTCTGGAAGACAACAGAGAATACCCCTTGCCCTTCTAATTGATGATTTACTGTGCTTTTCCCTGGGGCCGCAACCGATGATCTGTAAGCGTGTTGAATTTTGAGGCAAATACTAAATATAATCAATATATAAAAATTTTAAAAAGAGAGGAAAACATGCAATGAAAATTTATGACCTTAACATTCTTTTGGGTCAAGCAATTTATCAAATTCTCTCACTCTCTGGTTTCAATTACACAGCCGTTGTGGAAGGAAGTTATTTAGCGGGTTCATTTGCCTCAGTGGGGAATGCAGGACTTTGGCCTAACGCTTCACCTTCAGTACAGTCCATCTGAGCCTCAGAACAAATTCCAATCATCACTCTTCGGGCAAAAAGAATCTGCATGGGCGTGGCCTGTTGGAATGGGGTTTCTGTCCAGGAAAACGGTTGTCGGCAATGGCTGTGGTAGAGTAACGATAAATCCCATTTTATTGCTGAAAAATTCCAGCTTCTCTCCATGCCTGACAGCTCTCCACAGTCTCATACCCATTTGGGCAATTTCTGCACCGTGTCCATCTGGTTCTCATTGCCTTTCAACCTGCCTATGTCTGATCTAGAAAAAGCGTAGGTCAGGAATGGGAGAGGATGTGGCTAAAGCTATGGACGAAACAGAGAGCTGGAGTCTGGCGGTAGGGTCGGGATAGAGGTGAGGGAGCAACAGCGGGCGAGGGGCTACCAGCTGAGGCTGTCGCAGCCGCTAGAAGGTCCAAGTAGTTGTGGATGTGAGGGAATGGTAATGACCGAGCAACCTCAGGCGCAGGCTTTAAAAGACACCTGTTTTCGGTTGTGGGGGAAGAGAAGGCAAACATGGTGAGCATTGGCCGGTGCCAGCCAGAGGACCGCAGAGCCTAGCCGCGGCCCTAAAAAGCTTTGAAAACCGCTGACAACGTTATCAGACTTGCTCCATATGCAGGCCAAACTCTGATGGAGGTTCTCTTTTGACTAAGAAAAAAAAAATCGTGTTTTGAAGAGGGAGCTGGTTGTTCCCATTCACTTTGCCTAAGAAGATGAATATTGAAACATTTTGGTCCCCTAATCACCCCATTTAGGACATTTTATTTGTGGCATAGCAGGACTGGCAAAACGTCCTGTTCCCAAGTCTACATGTGATACTCTTTGGAACTGCAGGGTGTTTATAGCTTCCCAAAACTGCCCCTCTTCTCTGATGCTGAAATCCTTTTGATCCTAATTAGTTAGATCTAAAATTACCCACAGCAATTAGTCAGGTCCCCGCACGATGCCGCTTGGGCACAAAATAGGAAATGTATACAGTAAGTGTCTAATAAAGGTATAAATAAAAAATATTAACCAGAATTAGACTAGGATGAAATGGTATAATTATACATCTAAAGTTTATGCGTTGTCATTATTCTGTTGAATGTTATAGTTAATGCTATATATAGTTACTACTAAGAAAAGATTGTGATGATGTAATAAAGTATAAATAATGAAGATCTGAGAGCTTTTTGTAAAAATAAGAGTCAGATAAATGGGTTTGCAGGTGTTTGACCATCTGGTAGGAATTCAAATTCTGCATTTGGTTGTCCTAAGAGCAGGTAAAACTGTGTGGTCTTCTGCTTAAGTCTAGAGCCGGGGTCTTGCCACCATCCACAGGTAGGATGATCTGTGGTAGCTGGGTTTAGAGAAAGCAGTTGTCCCAGTGTCCCTGCTCCTTGGGATTCACCTTCGTGACCGGTCACTACTTTGAACACTTGCTTTATTTTATTTCATTCTAATCATCACATGATAAATTTTAGTTCCTCATCAGAGGGCCTTCGACAGGAAATACTGACTTCCGACATTTGAGATTATTTCTAAATGTCCACGACAAGAGCATCCAGAGGGTGTTCTAGGAAACACACCTGAAATTGTGGGCGGGCAGTTTCACCCTGGCACTGAGCTAGAGGAAGTTACTGCTTATAACGTTTAAAAAAACATTGCGGCAGTTTGGACTGGGGTAAACTAGACATGACCAGAAATCGAAGCATTGTTGTAAATGTTCTATGTAAAGTGGCTTTTGCAGTCTACCCATTCAATGCTAACGCACGCATTTTTGTGCGGACACAGGTCAAGGCATGAACCTTTTACTCAGTGTGACATACCCATGCAAATACCTTTAGCGTCTGCCTTCTCCTAATCTGGAACAAATTTCAGGTTCTTGACTAAGAGGAATTTCCATTAAATTCTACTTTTCTAAGATGTATACATACTAAAATATGCATAAATTTTAAAATTTAAATTCTAAAGGGTGTTTAAAAAAATCAAAGAGAATTAATGGTGCGGGGCAGGGTGGGCGACCACTTGACCCTCGGTGGCTAGGTGCTTATCCCCAATGTGTACAGGCTTCTGAGTGCTGTAAAGGAAAGGGAACGAAAAGGGACCACTGATTCACACAGCCTGTGGGGTGCTTGAGCCATGGAAGAAGGTGTTGAGGAGCCCACTGAGATATTTCTAAAATAAATCATTTGCATTTACCCTTCGCCTAGGTAAAGCTGTAGGGTCCAAGGGAAGACTTTGCCAATTTAGGCTAGCTATTTTGGCATCCAGAGGGTTAATGGCATTACTGCTTCAAAAGAGCCTATTGGCTCGCCCTCAAGGATGCCCTGCAGTTGTTAGAGTCATCAGATGAAGCTAGCCTTCTCAGCTAGCCTTTAGATTTGTCTGTTAACAGTAAAAATGCTATAATAAATCGGTAACATATGTTGCCAGGCAGGGCAAAGTGATACAAATCGAGAGCCTGGGAGACCCAAGCCAAGCACAATGTGAAAGAATTCAGATTTCAGTCTATTCCCTGGCTAATTACCATTTGAAAAGTAATTTGAAAGTGTTGTTACTTGCTTATACTCTTCCTCATTTTTCTTTTCTTTCTTTTTTTTTTTCCTCTTCAGATTGCTTTCTTACCCAAATTATCTCTGTGATTGCCTGCCTTGCGGCTTTGGGGGGTAAGTCCCAGTTTTCCACAACCTTAAGGAGAACACAAAGCATAACATAAAAGATGCCAGAAAGACTTATGGGTCCTGATGTGTGGGTTTTGTGAAATATACATGGGTGTGTTGGGGGCGAGCGATGAAATAAAGAGAAGGGGCTTGCTTCAGCAAGGATCAAAAGTATGTGGCAGTGGCTATATGCAGATGAGGCTCCCCCTACCCCCTCCCCAAGGAAAGCCACCCTGGAATGGAAATGAAAAAGCTTGGAACACACACAATCAATTATTTTCACTAAGCATTTAAAATATAGAAAACAAAATCTGCTTTGGGAATTGACTGAATATTTTATTTTGCTTTTTTTTTATTGAGACATCCTTTGAAAAATGGCACAATGTAAATAGTTTTACAAAGCAACAATATGATCAATCTCTAAACTAGAATATAAATCTAAGCTTTCATTAACTGCTGGTAGCCAGTTTAAATTGTGGTCTTGTCCACAACGTCTATCTATCTCTGTATGTCCAAGTTATATTAAAAACCTTTAAATGGCTCTGTAATATCAGCTACATCTAGCTATTATAATAATTAATGGTACTGTTTTATAAATCAATACATGTATTCTTGATAAATTCATATCCAGTTAATGGTGTAATTTAAATAAAAAATTAATGTAATAAAAGACATACAGAAATGGGCAGGAAATCTTTAAAGGTTAAGAATCGAATTTGTCTAAATTCATTCATAACCTGTTTTGGAAAAGTTTATATTTAAGATCAGCTGAGTTATACCTTGTTTCTGGAGAATGAATCTTGCCATTTCTAGGGTGAGATCTAGAACTGAATTTGTAAAATATTTTCTCTTTTAGCCATTAAGTTTTAAACAAATAGTTAAGGATGTGACAAGTGTCTGCCTGCTATTTTTCTGTTTTGTAATTGTTAAATATTCTTCAGAAAGATAGAACAAAGCAATGTAAGCCTTACTGGGTTATTTATTTTTAATACACATAATGAATGTAAATGTCTTTTAAAAATATAAATGAACTGTCTGCAAAGCCCCAGGGTTATATATACATTTTATTTAAGGGGAGGAAAGGCAGATCAATTTGGTAAATTTCACTGTGTAGGAGTCCAGCATTTTCTCTGCTTTCTCCAGGAATGAACATCCCAAGGATTTTAGAAAGAAGCAAAAAATGACCTGAGAGTGTCTGAAATGCATTTCCACACTCCACGCGAGTGCAGACCCCGGATTAGAAGAATGTATTATTGCTTTAATTTCAAAAGAGACACATGGAAGAGAAAGAAAATATAACCAGATTAAAACAACAACAACAACAGCAACAATAAAACAACTGAAGGTTGCATTTCACCAAACACAACATCAGATCTTTCTGAATAAGACTTCCTCCGGCGTCCAGAGTAAGCCCTCGACAAAAGCGTAGCTTTAGGAATCACGCTCTCCAGTCTGCCCTGCCATCCTCCTCCGCGTGGAGCAGAAACGATGCTGTAACCCTCTGAGTGTTTTCTGACATTTTTTTTTTCAGCTTTATTTAGAGGAGCGAAAGGGACATGTGCAGTAGCCTTTGACACTGACGGGTGTTTGAGAAGGAAAGGGGTGAGGGGAGGCTCCGCAGCCTTGATTTCAGCAACACCGCTCCAGGAGCAATTGGTATTTGCTCAAAGTTTACATTTCCAATGCAGCTAAATTTTAAGGAATTCCTCCTAAGAAAGCTGCTGCGTGACAGGGGAGGCGAGGAGATTGCACGCCAGTGGTTATATGTTACCGTGCACTCGGCTCCAAGCATTTAAAATGTATTGTGTTTTTCAAGGGAACCTGCAGCAAAATCACTCCTAAGAGGCTTAATTTAGGTTTTATAGGAGGAGCATAAAAGAGACCAGGCTATAGCAACATACTGAAATATGGGGTACATTTTAAATATCTTCATTTAAAAACGTATGTTTATTTTCCCTCCTGGGATCCCTAATGTTCTGTCTCGACAGAAAGCAAGGGCATGTGCCATTCTTTAAAAAATTATCTCTTGGAAGGATCACATTCCAAGACAGGTTTGGGCATTTTTATTATCACAGATAACCTCTTAATTATGTCATTCCTTCCACTTGTTAATCAGAGACATCCAACACAGTTAACCACAGAGTCATTGCCTTTAGAAGATGACATTATTATTAAAGATCAGAAACACATTTTATTCCTGTCATTGTAGCATTACATATATGATTAGCGCCACTCAAAACCTTGCTGCTTGCTTTCGGTACAGACCACCTAAGAAAATGTCCGGCTGCCTCCAAGTGTCATTACCTCAAGCTGTGCAACCCCAATAAAGCTTTAAGAAACAGATCACTTTCTTTCTGTCTCCCCAAGCCCCGCACGGTTCCTATTCAGATCAATTTGAGATTTCTTCTGCAGCTGCCAGTGCTGAGAGCAAGGTGTAAGTGGAGTAAATAAAATCACCATTGCTTTATCAACCCTCCTAGGTAGTTTTTCTGCCAGCCAGCCTGCGCTGTTAAGACCCATAAAGTTATGCAATCGCCACTTCCTCCAAGGTCCTCTAATCAGATAATGGCTGATGTTAGGAGAGAAGGGCCCAAGGCGGTGTGGCTGGCACTTAACACTGCGGTTGGTCATTACTAGTCTGGTAGAGACCAATAAACAACTGATTACTATCCTATCAGAAGCCAATAGTCTACATCCATCCCACTTCCCTTTCCCCCTTTTTCTCTGGACTTCTTTTGGCAGCAAGTATTTGTCGAAGGGATCAGTGAAAAATAGCCTCCCAGGCACCTTAAAAATAGAAATTTTGCTAGCCTGAAACAATGCCTTTTTGGGAAAGGTGAGAATGAGTCTGGGTTTTGCAAGAACAAAGCTCACAGTGCATTTGTTTCAGCCGTGGACACTCCCAGACCTCAGCCCTCCCCACTCTCCTCCAACCCCCTTTCTCCCTGCATGACAGGCTCACCCATTGCAACCAAGAGGGTTTAAAAGGCAAATATTTATATTTGAGCTCAGGCAATAACAAGGCTGTTTTGCTTCCTCTGTAAGCCTGTGATAATTGATGCTTCATATCTGGGACTATGTTTCATTTATCTCTTTACACATGAAGATAGTATATAAATATGAGGTAATTTATAGAAAGGAACTGGCCATTGGAGATAATAATCCTAAATTTGAGTATTTGACTATAATATTTCAAGGCGGCGAGAGTCAAGGGTGCAGAATTCTAAACTTTTAAAGAAAACTTGACCGCAACTGGAGAATTGTTACTTTTTTTTTTTTTTTAAAAGCTTCCTGGGTTTGAAGGATGCACAGATGAACACTGGGTGAGGGGCATAAGTCATTCAAGAGGACATGTGAACTTTTTACATATTTCACATATTTCAAGCCAATCCATTCAGCCACATATTTAAGATTCTTGTTAGAATTTTGACTTTATATTTGAATTTAATTTCTTACTAGCCATTGCAAACTATAAAATGGCAAGCGGGTCTTCAAATGCCAACGGCTGTCCTTCTCTGGGGTCCACCTTCCGGGATGAGCAGAGGTCTATCCATAGGCACGGGGCCTTGATTTCTGCACCTCATACAAAGCTGGGCAATCCTGTAGCCAAACAAAGGGTGTGTGAGAGTGATTTCATTTATTTTGATAATCCTGCGCCTGCCCAGGGCCACTTTGCTGTCTTTGTCACAGTGAATGACAACAATTTGGCCAACTCTTTCTGAGCTGCACTCAACAGTGACAGGCAAATTATCAGAGGCCCTGCACTTCTTATTATCAGAGGAGAAGCCATCAGGGGGACGCAGGGAGGATGCCTCTCCCTTGTCACTATTTGTCAGTGGGACAAGGGCCACTGCTATGGGGAGCTGACAGGTAATTTCAACAATAACAATTACTCCTATTACTGGCGTCATAAACAATTCGTCCCAGGCATGACAATAGCAAAGCTCTATAATTCAGTGCCATATAAATAAATGCCAGCAGGTAACAAGTAATTTAGCTCCAATCAAGCTTCCACCCCGGCATTAATATTGTTATTGCAAGAAAATGGAAAATTGAAAAAAAAATTCAATATGTTAATGAATTAAGAGAGGTTCAAGGGAGACCCGAGAGACGTTGAAAAGGGAAGCCCAAATTATTATGGTGTCATATTTGGTGGCGACCTGGGGCCAAGCAGCGGTCTAATGACTTTAAGACTGGAAGGGGAGCCTGGGGTGCTAGCTTAGATTTAAGCCTGGGAAGATGAGTTCTGTGACACTGTCTCTGAGAAACAAAGCTGTCTCTCCCTAGCCTCTTCAGGATGGAAGGCGAAGTATGAGAACGTAGAGACAGCATAGCAATGTTGCTGCCTTTTTTTCCTCCCCACCTGCAATATTTCATATGAGCTGGAATAGGAAGGGAAATGGTCATCTCTTTAAGGAAACACCAGCAGCACCTGCTTCCTTTCTACTGAGTGTCATAATGAAACTCTTTTAATAAGGCTTGAGATTTTAAATCCAGGCTGGAGGTAGAGCGGCTGCCTTCCCTTTCAAACTGACCACCCTTTGGAGGGGACGGGGAAGGGTGGCTCAGTCTTTTAGATATAAAACTTCCTGATCAAACCAATTTGCAGTTTTCGAATTCGTCCAGCAAGACAGTGTACCCTCCCCATGACAGCAGCGGAGGGATTCGAGAGTCTCTAATTAGGGGAGCCGCAGAGCAATTAACACACATCAGACTCCACTTCAAGTGCCACTTCAGTTTTCCCTCTAAAAATGAATGGACTTTTTCCCCCCTTTTGGTGTGTGTATCCCCTTAAGGCAATGTGGATTCAAATCTGCTCAAGATGCAGTGTTGCACAGCTAAGCATCTTCTTGATTACAACCCGCCACACTCCTAACTGCGTTCATTCTCACTGCCACCGATACTTTGTCAACAGTCAAATTACACCACGCTGATAACAATGCATAATGCTCGTCCTCCTCCCCGGCCGTCAGGAGGGGGCTCAGGAAAAAAAAAAGGGGGGGGGATGTTTTCATCTTTCCTGTTTCTAAAAGGAAGTTGGTGTGATCAACCCTGATCCCTGCCCCAAGTCAGGCAGGCACTCCTTCCTAAAATTTAATTAGGTAATTAAAAAAAAAATAGTAACAGAAGGATGACATGTGAAGATTCCTCATGGCAGGCGACGCGGAGGAAGAACCGGCAGATCTGCAGCCAGAGTTGTGCTGAGCACTTTGTTCAGAGATGTTGTCAAGGGTGCACCACTCTGGGTTAAATACCAGCTTTTCCCCTCTTCACTTATGGACTGTAAACACTGGAAGCCTTTCTTGAACAGACAGTATTTATATTGTGCGAGAAGTTTGTTTAATGGCCGCCTTTGCCAGAATTCGCAAAACAGCTCAGAACACAGAAGACAAATGGCTTTTTGGGTGTGTGTGTGTGTGTGTGTGTAGGGGGCGTGGGATTGCATATTGCGGATAAACGTAGATGAATTTTAACTGTTATTTATCCTACTTGCTTGCTGCAGATTGGTGTGTCCCAGTCTTCTGCTCACTTGGGAGGCATTTCTCACTGAAAAACGAAAGAAATGCTAAATTCAGGCTTTTCAAAGTGTATCCACATATAGATTTGTATATATATATTTAAATATATATATTATTATTAAAGAAGGTCAGATTCAGACCAAAACCAAGGCAATAAAACAATGTTACAGTGTCCTATCAGAGTCTTCAGAGTGCTAATATTTACCTGGGTTGACATAGTCTTCTGGGCACAGAAGTATACTTTTGCTTATATGTTTTGAAAAAATGATATGTGTTTAGCTACAAGAATATAAATCTGTAGAATATATATTTCATTTTCAATATTCAGGTCAAATCCCACTCTTCGCACTACACACACATCCACACCCCAATCCCGAGCTCAGCATTTCCTCTGGCTTGCTGATAAAGAAAGGCATTTTGATAAAATCAAACTCTGTCTTTTTAAAACATAAAAAACCTAATGCGGTCTCATCTGAAAACATTGCCAGAGGATGGTAGAGCGAAATTTAAGGAGAGAAAACTTGATTACATAATGCAATCCAGCAGTAATCAATTTTCCCTTCAATATCTTGCTTTTGTTTTCAAAATGCTAAATAAACAATACATAACACACCCCCCACCAGCCCGACTATGGAGGCTCTGTGCTCAAATAACAGGAAACATATTCAATTTTCCTAACAGAAGATAGTTCATTAAGCCGTGCCACATCAAATAAAACTTTAATTTCTCCAGCATCAGAGACGCAGTGAAAGCAATTGAAGAAGATGAGCCATATGGTACTTCTATCAGCAAACACATATTGCTCATTCCCCCAAAGTTTTCTAATTCTGCTCCCCAGACCTGTGTAATATAGATAATGTGCTCCGAGAGCAGCAAGCATGAGCTATCTAGTGTACACTTCTAATACCGTATTTAATGGGAAATAATGAATCATAAAAGCCTAGAGAAGACGGCTTTTGCTAACCTAAATCTCAGCTGTAATTTCGTTGTTCTGTGCCTAAGATGCTGTTTGCCCTTTCAAACAACAGCAGTTGAACAGAATTACGCCGCTTCCAACCTGAGCTGGAAAAAACAACCCTAATATAACAAGTTTCTATTAACTCCCGAAATTCCGAATTTAATGGCACACTGACACAGACAGACGTTGGGTTAACGGAGCACGTGTCCTTTTCAAACCCAAACAAGCATTTTTCTTCCTTCTCCTCTCTGGTCAGACGGTTTAATGCTCTCTGCTCCCTCCTCTAGCCCCTGCTTGGCTCTCCCCCACCCCCACCCGGTGCAACAGGAGTGGCGTGTGTAAAACTGAGATTTCTTTTGTTATTAGCCAATTTGACATTTGCCTGGCGAAAGGCACACAAAATGGGAACCAATCAGTTGCTCAGAAGAAATGCCTCCACTCGGATTCCAAGATGAAATAATTGAGGCCAAGAAAGCTTTCAGTCTCCCACCCATGCTGGCCACGGAATGCCGCTTGTGTTCTTAAGGAGAGGACCAAAAACTGTGGCGCTTTTGGTGACTGTATGGCGGCACACGGGTGACAAGCCCAGTGTTTCCTTTCTCACTTGAGCTGCTTTTGGCTGGTCACCAAAACAAAAATGCACAGGCTCAAATGAAGAAGTTTATAGGAGGCCCAACCTTCCTAAACAGATCCTAGGGCAAGAGTTTTGTTCATCTTTAGAGAAAACTAGTGTTCAACACCCCCCCCCCCCCATAGGTTGATGGTTTCAGCTTTTCTGTTTTTAAAGCTCATCAAATCAATATTTTACAAACATGATGCTAATTTAAAACACCATCAAATAACACTGTGGCTACATATTGAAAACATATTTTAATGGTTTTGTTTGCTTTGGAATCATATGAACCAAGGACGATTAAATTAAAAAGAGACTTTTAAAAAGTTAGAGATTGCCTTTTTTAAAACAGCTTATTAAAATCAGCGCGTTACATGGCTGCCTCTGAAGCTCTGCACACTTGATTGCCATCATTAAAGCTGCTTGTTTGGGTGCTGCTCCAAGCCCATTCTTACTATTATTAACTTGAAATCTCTCTCCCTTGAAACAGGGGGGAAAAAATTAGAAAGAGCATCATTGTAACTAGCGAAAGAAAACAGTTGCCAAAACGTGTCCTTGTTCATAGAGACCAGGGTATTAAACCACAAAAAAGACCAACAGGTAACAGAACTAGAGCGACATCTGAAACACAGTCAGAAAAAAAATGACAACAAAGGAGCAGTCCATTGATTATATCTCATGAATGCCTTAAAACAAATGTTTAAACAGTTTTTTTGGACCCGTGCAGCAAAGCCTGCAAGCTCCACTGGCCTGCAACGACAATGGTCTATTGCAATGTAAAACACGCTGGAGGATAAAAAGGTGCTTTTTGTTACCATTTTATCAAGGCTGTTCATCTTCAAGCTGCAGGCAGCGTTTTGCTGGAATTGCAGATATTTCTCTGTCCAGGCGCCTTTGTTTGTACATCTCATTTGCATATATTTATCTCCAGCTGAGGGTGATTCTGCTCATTAAGGGCTTCCCTTCAGATTATTTTGTAAGCCAGCTGCTAAGAGGGATTTCACCTGTGGTGACGGAGAAAAGAGGGGTGAAAAACGAAATTCTTCATAAAAAAAAGAAAATCTTCCGAGTGTCTTCCCCTATAAATGGGCACCATTTGTGTTAAACGGCCTCTTGTCATGATAGATGCCTCCAGGGGTCAGGGGTTAAAGTTGATTTGAAGGTCAGCAGTAAAACAACAGATAAACCAGACGCCAAACTGGTTCCTTAGCTGTCGGTGAGAGCTGTGGTACAACCAGGTCCTGAACCTTTTTCAACCTCTAATAAAACAAGGGATGAATCTGAAGTGGATCAACCAGGCCCCCGAGGAAGCAGCGCAGAAAAACACAAATAATATCAATATCAGGCAGCACCGGGAACAATGGGGCATTTCTCTCGGCTGCATGCATGCGGCTATTGTTTCAAGGGCTGGGGAATTAATTCCACTTATTTATTTAAGGCGTGTCAACTCAGTGCCTAAACCTGTTTCAGTGTCGAGATGAATAAAACTTTTATGGCTCATAAAATAGAGCCATTCATCTCAATGTTCTTTGTGGTGCGTGGATTTTTTTTTTTTCCCCCTGGCACACTGAGCTAGGCCTCTGCTCAAAGACAGATACCTCGGAACCCACTGCTGGTGTGATCCATACCATGTTAGAGACAAAAACTGCCTCCGTGGCCAATGAATTTCAACAGACACGAACCAGCACAGCATCTCAGCCGCCATGTATGGGTCCTCCAAACTCTCCCCACCACCCTGCACGCCGTCCTGCTGTTTACGGGGCAGGGGCTCTTTATCTTAGGGCAAGGTGTCTAGAAGTGACAGCGAAAAGCAAGTCACCTGGAGGATCAGGTGTCTCGTTTCGCTTTTGATGGCCAGCATCACCGGGTGTTTGCCCCTCTTCTTCCCACCATCTTTATCGCACCACATGCGTTTCTTAACTGCGTGGTTCTGAATTTTGTGTCTGATTTTCAACACAAGCGAAAAAGAAAACGGCCTTCTCGGGACTTTTGTACTCAAGTGTTTGAAACTCAGCTGCAGAGAACTCTGTTTTGAGTCCCGCAGAACTGATTTTCACAGGAGAGCACTGATGAGCGAGTTCCCGTCTAGAAAGCGTCACCGAACAAACACATGTGTTCCTCATGCACTTTTTGGAAACGAGCCCAAGTCACGTGATCTGCAGTGTCTTTCAGTTGAAATGAGAAGCTCGAGTCACAACATCATTATAACAGCGAGTTCTGATATCTGTAATAGGAACACGATTGCCTTAAGAGGAGCTAAAGAAAGCCATTTGGTGATGCGTCATGAATCTCCCAAGCACACCCTCCATGCTGCACGTGGCTGGGTTGCGATGAAGGTCGTGCTGTGGAGGATGGCACCAGATTACTTTGTGTCCATTTTCACACGTGTGTTGACCTCTTTGGTTTGCGTGTGAATTTTTGAGTGATCAGTGTAGTCTTACCATGCTGGGCGAGTTTTGATTAATTCAGCTGGCGCACAAGGCTTTCCTCATGAATTCGAGTTTTCACAGCAAAGACTTGGCTGGAGAGTGTTTTTACAGACAAGTTGCGCTTTCACAGTTTGCCTATATACAAAGGTACCATCCGGAGGAAGGCGGAATCTAGTTTTGGGATACGAGGAGATGCTCCAAATTCTGCCACTCTCCACTTCCTGTTGCATCTATGTCTCAGATTACCATTGCTTCTCGAAGGGGTGGCCACCTCGAGGAAGTAGTCCTGTTTCAAACTCCAGTTGCTTTCAAGTGGGCCAAGAGGGCCGAAGAAAAATAGCTTGTAGCCACACACCCTCATTTAAGCATGAAGCAAAAGATTTCTTTTCCCCTATACCCAATTACAGCGTTCTAAAAGAAAACAGAAAACCCACAGCTAGCCTTATTTCACAGAAGGAGAGCCCCACATGTGGTTGGGGAAATTTCCTGACTTATTAAATGTTGTTTATAACCTCATTTCTGTGGACCCTCTGCCTTCCCAAAGCATTTTATAGCTCCCTCTGTAACTGACTTACCAATTTTCTTCTGACCTGCTTTAAATTTAACCCCACCCCTATCCCAAACTCAGAACCTTCGAGAAAGCCAGGATGAAGCAAAACTGTAGTTTATTCTCTTTAGCTCGGCACCGAAGTCCTCGTTTTTTTCTTCTT
The DNA here is from genome assembly GCF_000317375.1 of Microtus ochrogaster. Lineage (NCBI taxonomy): Eukaryota > Metazoa > Chordata > Mammalia > Rodentia > Cricetidae > Microtus > Microtus ochrogaster. Next base: position 4,966,951 of record NW_004949107.1, on the reverse strand, counting down.
CTAATCTAATCGCTAATTCCTAAGCTTGGCCAAATAGTTAAAAATGTTAAGTGCTAGCAAAGCCTCCCCCTCCCCCTCATATTTGTCTCTGTTTATGGAACGAGTCCCAGTTCCCTCCTGTTCTCTTGCAGCCCGGGGTCTTCAGGTCAGAACACTGTAAATACACACAGCCTGGCTGGATCCATAAATCTGAGTAAAGGGCAGGCTTATATATTCAGATAAACGCGGGCATGCACAGGGACATGGAGTTGGGGGTGGGGCGAGAGTCTAGGTTCTACAGCCCTGTTCAGAGAAAATTAAACTGATCCCGAGTATGTAGTGAGAAAAGAAGAAAGAATTACATCGGAAACATTTCTTTTTTTCTGATGAAAGAAGTTAGAGCGGCTTCTTCTCAATTCCTTTGAAATTTTCCCACCTTGCTTATATTCACACCCTTACCAAACTCATCATCCCAGGCAATCAAGGTAAACAGCAAGTTGTATTTATCTATGTCCATTGTCTTTTTTTTTTCTTAACTGCATTGTTTATGCTTTGATACTTGAGTGTGCTGTGACTTGGAATCATTTTACCAGTTCTTGACTGTAATTTTTCAACCCCAAGGTCTTTGACTACATAACCCCGTTGTTAGTCCCCGCACCGAGTCCCAAGGAAAATAGGCTGGAGGAAGGAAGGTGTGACAGGGAGATAGATAGATGGCTGCAAATCGTCCTGTCTTCAAGGCCTCTGCTCTACGGTGGGGTCCAAGCATTTTCTGCTGTGTTTTTAGAGCTTAAAATTTCCCAGGACCCCTGAAATACCACTCTTTTCAGGGTGTGTGCCCTCTGCCCCTATTCCTTAGGGTATGAAGCAAAGTTGGAGCTTTTTAAGAAGTTGTATATAGATCCAGAGAGAGAGAGAGAGAGAGAGAGAGAGAGAGAGAGAGAGAGAGAGAGAGAGAGAGAGGTTGGTGTTTTCTCCTCAGGGCCATGGGCTTGCTAGATGTGTGTGTGTGGGTCTATCATGGAGCTGTGTCTCCAGCTCTCCAGCCCTTCAGGAATGTTCTTTTTACTGTGCTTCTAATTCTTTTTTGTTTTTTGTTTTTTTCGAGACAGGGTTTCTTTGTAGCTTTGGTGCCGGTCCCGGAACTAGCTCTTGTAGACCAGACTGGCCTCGAACTCACAGAGATCTGCTTACCTCTGCCTCCCAAGTACTGGAATTACAGGTTTACAGCACCAACTGCCCGGCTGGGCACTTATTTTTAGAGGGTAATGTATTAACTGCTTCAGATAGCTATAAACGCTTGCCTTTACAAGTGGCAAAGGAGCTGTCACTGTTGCTGTCTTACAGTGAAAACCTCTGATTTGGAAAGGAGGGGAGCGGGCCAGAGCATACATCCCAGCTGAGGATGGGGGCTGGGTCTACTGGACAGCCCTCTTCTGACCTGCCTCTGACGGCCTTGGTTCTATATCTTCATGTTGAGGTCTTGAGTGAAATGGTGTTTGCTTACTGCTGTGGCTGGTGGTAATTTTCAGTTTGGCAGAATCTAGATGCACCTTGGAGACAGGTCTCTAAGGGATTTCTTCACCAACGTTCACCAATGTGGGAAGAAGCTTTATCTTAATGATCAGTGGGACAGAGAGTCTGGCTGTATAAAGTGGAGAAAGAGCCGAGAATCATGAATGTGTTGTTGTCTTTTTCGGGGGAGGTGATGCAGCCAGTTGCTTCAAGTTTGGGCTTTTTTTTTTTTTTTTTGGCTTCCCTGATGTGATGGACTGCCTTATACTGTGAGCCAGACAAACTTCCTCCCTAATGTTGCTCTTGCTGAGCTATTGTGGAATATCATTTTAAATGTGTTACATTCATTTATGCTGTGGAACATTTGATTAATGATGCAAAGATGTGTTGCATTCTTTTATGTTGCATTTGTTTAACTCTATGAAGCTGTGTTACTGTGCCTGTCTAAAACACCTGATTGGTCTAATAAAGAGCTGAATGGCCAATAGCTAGGCAGGAGAGAGAAATAGGCGGGGCTGGTGTGCAGAGAGAATAAATAGGTAAAATCTAGGGAAGGGGAGGTTTGAGAAGAGGAGAGGAGAGGAGAGGAGGATGCCAGGGGCCAGCCAGTCACCCAGCCAGCCACGGAGTAAGAAGGAAAGAAAAATATATAGAATAAAGAAAGGTAAAAAGTTCAGAGGCAAAACATAATTAAAGAGAAATGGGGCCATTTAAATTAGAAAACTGGCTAGAAACAAGCCAAGCTAAGGCTGGGCATTCATAAATATGAACAAGTTTCCATCTATTTATTTTAGAGCTGAGTGGTGAACCCCCAAAGAGTTACAAGAAGTCAACTACACCGAGCAACATGGAAAGAAGCTATGATGCCTAGCAATAATATTTTCCATCCAGTTTGACTTTCCATCCATGCCTCCACCTGAGTTTCAACACTGCAATTTTCCCGCCTGCCCAGCATCTTGGTTAGGTTAGCTGGACCTCATATCTGAAGTTGACTTCCCCCATTCTCTACTGGCCTACTTCTCCTCAGTGACCAGAGAGCATTTAAATGGATTGTCCTCTATTTGGAGTCCAAGCTAGTGGTTGTCTTGTGCAGGAGAATTGTCTGTATTCTGCCAATCATGTTATAAATAAACACTGATTGGCCAGGCAGGAAATATAGGTGGGAAAACCAGACAGGAAGTAGAAATGATGTAATGAGAACAGGAGAATTCTGGGAAGGAGGAAGTTGATTCCTGCCATTCACTGAAGCAGCAGGATGTGATCTGCCCCACTGAAAAAAGGTACTGAGTCACATGGCTAACATAGATCAGAAAAATGGGTTAATCAAAATGTGAGAGTTAGCCAGTGAAAGGCTAGAACTAATGGGCCAATCAGCTTATAATTTATGGAGATCTATGTGTGATTTTCTTTGGGGCTAAACAGCTGGGGGTACCGGGCAGGACAAAAACCCCAACAACAAGCAAGCCAGCCCCGCTCATGTTACAGTTGTCACGCTGTCTCCACTCTCTCCTGTCATCTACCGTGATCACCAATCTGTCTAGCTGTGCAGTGGCCATCACAGTAGAACTCTCCGGGTTCAAAGCCTTGCTCTCCTCTAGCCTTAGGCAGGTTACTCTGCTTCTTGATGATCTTATAGTAGAATAGGATCTGACACAATTACTTACTTTAGAAGGTGGCCTGCTGTAGACTCTTGGGATTGCTTGATTGAATGATTAAACTGACAGCCAGGCTGCTATTTCTGGTGTCAAGCTCTTCTACCTGCAATCTGTCTTCCAGGATTTCAGACGGAAATGAACAATAAGCATGGTGTTTTCTCGTTTAAAGTTCTTCAAGACTTCCTATTGCCCTAAATCTAACTATTGACCAGGCAAAGACCTTTACAGTCTGCCTCGAAGTGGCCTTTCTGAGGTCATCCCTTATTATGCCCTTTAAGTAATTTAGATCCTTTATCAATAAAAGAATTATACTTTGCTATTTTTCTATATCGCCAGATTCTCCACCATGCCTTGCCTTCTTCCAGGAAGGCCTTTCTTTTCCAATTCTGTCTCTTGAGAGTATACTTACCTTGTCGAGTTCAGGTCAAGAGTCACCTGTATTTTAGGGCAGCGTAAGTTGAGTTAGTCATTTTTATGTGTGCACTGTTTTAGAATCTAACATCATATGCTTTATAATTATTTGGCTGTAACTGGGCTGGTGTCTTTTGTTCACATAGTGAGAGTCCCTCAAGTTTAGATTGGCATCTAAAACATGACTTAAAACATATGTCAATCAAATATCTATAATGCTGTTACCAAGTGGAGTTGACTTCTGTAAGCTTAAGGTAATAAAGGCAGCGAACATGTAACAAAATTAAATTAAAAACTCAAGCACAATTATATTGTTCTGACTGTCTCCAAAATGAAGCCATCAAAGTCTCTCCTAGTGCATGTGCCACATTTTCTGAGCTCTGGCAATCCAAAGGAGTATCGACTTGATCTCGTGTGTCTCTATGTAATTCAATATTTTGCTGGAAATGAAGCCTGCCTTTTTTGCTTATCTACTCTGACTTTAAGCATATTTTCTCTTGGGAGGCAGCCGAAGTGGTTGCTAGCCTAGCCTCAGGATTCGTAATGCTAGATTGAAATGCTGGTGCTGTTACAGCCTTCTCCTCATCCAAGACATGGGTAGCACAGCAGCATCATGCAGCAGAGAGTGGCTGCAGGTGCCAGGGGTCAGCGCCTGCAGCCCAGAGCGGGGAGGCTGACTGATGACATGCGCTTTATGAACACCGGTACTGGTCGTTAGTAGGTGAAGCAGCTGGACTCTCGGTAGGAAGGCAAGAGCTTCCCATCCTTGAGGAGCAGTGTGGGGAGCTGGAACAGCCTAGCAAGTGGGAGAGATCTGGCCCATTGCCAAGGCCGCAACTAATTTATGCGTTTCTGGCATCTCTCCAACACTTGAGCAACTCTTTGCTTCGTTTTATCACTTAACACATGGAGTGAAATCTAGGAACAAACCCTGGGCTTAGGCGAACAGACAGGAGGCTTAGCTCTGAAACGGTCCTGTGTGCATTTGCATCTCTACGTGCCACATGAGTGTGAGTGGTGTGATCAGGGTGAGGGGTGTGAGTGGTGTGACTGTGGGTGAGGGGTGTGACTGTGGGTGATTGATGCAGGTGGTGTGACTGACTGTGGATGAGCGGTGTGACTGTGGGCGAGGGGTGTGACTGTGGGTGCACAGTGTGAGCAGTGTGACTGTGGGCAGGTGGTGTGACTGTGGGAGGGTGGTGTGACTGTGGACAAAGTGGTGTGAGTAGTATGACTCTGGGTGAGCTATGCAGGTGGTGTGACTGACTATGGGTGAGCAGTGTGACTGTGGACGAGGGGTGTGAGCAGTGTGACTGTGGGCGAGGGGTGTGAGCAGTGTGACTGTGGGCGAGGGGTGTGAGCGGTGTGACTGAGGGCGAGGGGTGTGAGCAGTGTGACTGTGGGTGAGGGGTGTGAGCGGTTGGGACTGTGGGAGAATATCTTCATTACTTAAAACTTCATATCGCTGCTGTTTTTGTGTTGGATGTTGTATTACTTTCTTTTGTGTCACAGTGATGAAATATGGCACAGAAATGCGGATGAAGATTTTTTTAATCTATTTTCTCTTTCTTTTTAAAATTGAAAATAGATTCTTTACTTATACTGTAACTTCCAGCCACAGTTTTCTCTTCCTTCTATCCCCCTAGCTTCTCCCAGCACCCTCTCCCCCAAGTTCACTCCTCCTCTGTTTCTCTTCAGAAAAGAGCAGGCCTTCAAGAGACAACATCCAAACACAACAAAATAAGATACAGTAACACAAGGCAAAAGCCCTCAGGAGGCTGGACAAGGCAACCCATTAGGATGAAGAGTCCCAAGAGCAGGCAAAAGAGTCAAAGACACCATTCCTACTATTAGGAGTGCCACAGAAACACCAAGCTAACAGCCATAATGTGTGTGTGTGTGTATGTGTGTGTGTGTGTGTGTGTGTGTGTATAGAAGCACACACATATACACCATATATACAGGGGACCTGGTATAGAACCTAGACCCTTGCAGGGTTGGAGCTTGCTGCTTCAGTCTCTTTGAGCCCCTATGAGCCCTGCTTAGTTGATTCAGTGAGTGAGCCATGTTCTTCTGATGTCCTTCATACCCTGTGACTCCTACAATCTTCCCCCCCTGCTTCCTTGGGGTTCATGAGCTCTGAGGGGAGGGAACCAATGGAGATCTCCAATTTAGACTCTCTGCGTAATGTCTGGACGTGGGTCTCTGCACCCATTCACCGTCTATTGCTGCAGCAGGAGGAAGCCTCTCTGATGATGGACAAGGCACCAATCTGAGTATATCAGAATATTATTAGAAATCATTTCATTCACCACCCCCCTCTTATTTTGGCCAGTCATGTTAGGTTCTACCCTAAGTCTCTGGGCTATCCATCTCTGGTTCCTGGCCATCCAAGCAGTGTAGGGTATGGGCTTCCTCTCCTGGTATGGACCTCAGGATAAACAAGACAGACACTGGTTGACCACTCCCACAAGTTCTACGCCATCATTGCCCCAGCCCATCCAGCAGGCAAGGTAGAGTGTAGGTTGAGGGTTCTGTGGCTATGTTGGTGGCTAGGTTTTTGTTTCTGTAGTGTGCAGAGCACCTTCCCTCACCAAAGAGACTAGAACATAGGACGAAGTTTCCATGCTCGACCTCTGCATGTTCAATGAGTTGTGTGGATGTTGTTGCCTGCAATGGAGCCCCACTGTCAGCTTGCAAAGAGCAGCCCTCTGTCCCAGTATCACCTTAGGTTGTATAGGGCTTTCCATGGGACCCCTTAAGGCAACAATTCAACTATATGCAACCAAGTTCTACCACTGGAAGCCTTGCCTGGCTACAAAAGATGGCCAGTTCAGACTCTGTATCCTTCAGACTCTGTATCATCCATTACTAGGAGTCCTTATTAGATTCCTCATAGTCCTTGTCTTCATAGAGTTCAGAAAGTTTCCAATGCACTAAGCTTTCATACTGCAGCCCAAGTCCCCCTTCAATTTCAGCTGTCTCTCCCACACTCTCTTCCTCTATCCTCCCCACACCTGATCTTTCTGGCTCCTGTTCCCACTTGCACCAGACCCTGTCCACCTGGAAAATCTATTCTATTTCCTCTTCCCAGGGAGATCCCCCACCCCTATGACACCTCTTCTTTACCTAACCTTTCTAGTTCTGTGAGTTGTAGCTTGATTATCATTTACTTAATAGTTAATATCCACTTGTAAGTGAATACATACCATGTTTGTCTTTCTGGGTCTGGGTTACTTCCCTTAGTATAGTTTTTTTCTAGTTGTTTCCATTTGCTTGCAAATTCATGATGTCATTTTTTTTTAAAAACAGCTAAATAATACTCTATTGTATAAATCTGTCCCATTTTTCTTTATCCATTATTTGGTTAAGAGACAATAAGCTTGATTCCAGTCTCTGGCTATTATAAATAAAGCTGCTATGAACATAGTTGAACAAGTGTCCTTATGGCAGGATAGAGTGGCATATGGGTATATATCCAAGCATAGTATAGTTGGATCTTGAGGTAGATTGATTCTCAATTTTCTGAGGAACCTCAGTATTAATTTCCATAGTGGCTGTACAAGTTTGTAGTCCCACTAGCAATGGAGGAGTGTTTTCCTTGCTTCATGTACTTGTTAGCATGAGTTGTCACTTGTGTTATTGATCTTAGCCTTTCTGACAGGTGTAAGATGGAACCTCAAAGTCATTTTGATTTGCAGTTCTTTGTTGGATATGGATGTTGACATTTCTTTAAGAGTTTCTCAGCTATTTGAGATTCCTCTGTTGAGAATTCTCTGTTTAGATTTATATACCATTTTAAATTGGATTATTTTGTTTGTTGATGTCTAGCTTCTTGAATTTTTTACATATTTTGTATATTAGCCCTTTATCAGATGTGGAGTTGGTGAAAATCTTTTCCCATTCTGTAGCCTGTCTCTTTGTCTGATGGACAGTGTTCTTTGCCTAACAGAAACTTTTCAGTTTCATGAGGTTCCATTTATTAGTTGTTAATCTAAGTGTCTATACTATTGTTGCTCTGTTCAGGAAGTTGTCTTTGGTGCCAATGTGTTTAAAACTATTCCCCACTTTCTCTTCTATCAGGTTCAGTACATTTGATTTTTTGTCAGATATTAAAATGGCTACCTCAGTTTTCTTCTTAAGTCCGTTTACTTGAATATCTTTTTTCAAACCTTTACCCTGAGGTACTATCTATCCTTAATAGTGAGGTGTGTTCCTTGTATGTGGCAGAAGGATGAATCCTATTTTTTTCATACATCCTGTTTTTCTGTGTCATTTTATTGGGGGAATTTATACCATTAATGTTGAGAGATATCAATGTCTGATAACTGTTAATTCTTACTATTTTTTCTTTTTGTTGTTGTAGTTGGTGTGTGTGTATGTGTGTTTCCTGTCTTTTGATTTTGCTGTTGTGAGATTATTTCCTGTGTTTTCATGGGTTTAGTTAACTTCCTTGGGTTGGAGATTTTGTTCTAGCACCGTATGTAGGGCAGCCTATCTGGTCATCTGACAGGCATGGTCTGTGGTTGATCAGAAGGTGTCCACTTGAGTTGGGGTCTAGGACACAGTGAAGAGGGAGGGAGATGAAGGGAATCGTGGGGTCTTTAGGAGGTGTGGACAAGGGGAGGGAGGTTGCAGCAGGTGTATTTTTTGTGCCACTAGGGGAAACCCTGAGAACTGGGTATGGGGGAACAGAGAAACTCAAGGGTTTGTTTTGGTTCATAATTTCAGAAGGGTTTTGGTCCCCGAAAGAGGGAAATGCAGGGTGGAATGTCTCTACCTGTGGTGGTATCACCAGAAACAGAGGGGTACATTTAACCTTTGGAGGTCCATCCCTAGTGACCGATCTTTGCCACCCAGGCTCCACCCCTTAAAGACTACATAGCCTTCAAAATAGCACCATAAGCTGAATATTAAAAGCATGAGCTCCTCAGGACTGAGCTCTCAACCTTAATAGATGTTCTACTGAGATATTGTTATTGTGCAGATGCTGTGTACTTTGAGTGAAATACATTGGATATGCATAGAGTATGAAGAGATTTATACAGATTAAAACATAATGAGATGACAGAGGGTGTCACCCAATAGTAGAGCTTGTGTTTAGTGTGTAGAAGACCCTGTGTTCAACATCTCACACCAAACTAAATCACTAAATAAAACAAAACAGCAGACGCCCAACATATATACAATATTCAAACAAATTGTATATTCATCATCAAAGGCTGAGTAAAACAAAAGCACCCTCCTCCCAACCCAACTCCACACTCTATGGACTCAACCTGCTGGTGAGCACCCAGGAACCCTCATCTCTTTCTGTCTTTCCTTCCAGATCATTCTGTTCCTTTTGACTCTCACTGATCGGCAGAATTGCTCTCTACTCAAGAACCACAGTCCTCACATTTGGCTGGACCCAGATCTGTGCTTTGCTCAGCACTTATCAGAAAGCTGCTTCTGCTTTTTTACTTTATTGAAAATAGATTTTTTTCTCACATACTATATTCTGGTTACAGTTTCCCCTCCCTCTACTCCTCCCAGTTTCTCCCACTTCACCCATCTGAATCCACTCCCTTTCTGTCTCTCATTAGAAGACAAACATATTCGAAGGGATAATAATACAATGTAAGATAAAACAAAAGCTATCACACTGGAGTTGGACAAGATAAAAAGAAGGAAAAGAGCCCAAGAAAAGGCACAAGAGTCAGAGACCCACTTGTTTGCACACTTAGGAATTCTATAACAAATGCAGAACTAGAAGTCACAGCGTATACACAAAGGGCCTGGTGCAGACTCATGTAGACTCTGTGCTTTAGTCTCTGTGAGTCCATAAGTGCATTGATTCTGTTGATTCAGGGCCCTTATTTTCTTGGTGTCCTCCATCTCTCTGGCTCTTACACTCTTTCCACCTCCTTTCCAGCAGGCTTCCCTGAGCTCTGAGGAGGAATTTGATGGAGATATCCCATTTAGGGCTGAGTATTCCAAGGTCTCTTGCTTTCTGTATAATGCCTGGCTTTGGATCTCTGCAGTTGTTTCTGTCTGCTATGGGAGGCTGCTCAGAGAAGAAGTTTGTTGTAGCAGATGAGGACTAATGCTAAGACCCACAACAGACAACAGGCTGAGTTGTGGATACTGTCAGTCCTTGAGACTCTCAGTCCTAAATGTGAGATCTCCATCAAATCCTTTCTCAGAACTCAGGGAACCCTGCCAAGAGGAGGTGGAAAGAGTGTAAGAGCCGGAGGGATGGAGGACACCAAGGAAACAAGGCCCCTAAATCAATATGAGCAAAGCTCCCATGAACTCACAGAGGTTGTGACAGCACACACAAGACCCATGTGTGTTCAAGCCAGATTAGAGCTCAGCACCGAGAAGAGGAAGAGAACACAGAGTTCCATCCCCAGTTCATGCCTGCTGGGAAAGAGAAAATCAGTTTTCTCCAGTAGACTGACGCTGGGTGCATCAACCACACTTCGAGGCAGGCCCCATGCTCAGGAGTAGTTAGACAACGCAAAATGGACTCCAAGTTTTGGTTTGTTTGGTTGGGAAGTAAAGAGGATCTGGAAGAAACTGGTGAAGTGGGGGAAAGGTAAACCAAGGAGCCATTAAGAAAACTTAGCAGATAAAAATGCTTGCTACCAATCCTGATGGCCGGAGTTCAGTTCCTGGGATACACATGGAGGAAGTAAAGAGCTGACTCCTAAATATTGGCCTCTGCTCTACACATGCTTCCCATGCTATATGCATCCTCCAATACACATGCTCATGTGCGCACACACACACACACACACACACACACACACACACACACTGCCCAGAACATTCTTTTACACATGCCCTGATAGGATTGTCAGGGTTTCTTCAGATATTAAAACTGGGAGCCAGGTGGTGGTGACATGCACCTTTAAACCCAGCACTCACAAAGTAGAGGTAGGTGGATCTCTGTGAGTTCAAGGTCAGCCTGGTCTACAAGAGCAGTTCTAGGACAGGCTTCAAAACCCTGCCTCGAAACAACAACAACAACAAAACAAAAAGAAACAAATAAACAAAAACTGGGAGTGGAGTTGCATTTTTCTAAGATATGTGACTATCCAAATTTACCTGGTAATGGTTTTCTAAATTGGAATGATTGAACAAGGGTTTTGTTTTTCTTAACTTTTCCTTCCTTCCTTCCTTCCTTCCTTCCTTCCTTCCTTCCTTCCTTCCTTCCTTCCTTCCTTCCCTCCTTCCTTCCACTAAGGATTA
>NW_004949107.1:4926744-4956055 GCF_000317375.1 Microtus ochrogaster | reverse complement strand
TCCTTCCTTCCACTAAGGATTAAATCCAGGGTACCATATATGTTTGTCATATACTTTACCAATGAACATATCCCGAACCCCTGAAGAAATTTGGATAGGGGGTTATTACATTCATATTTTGGGGCTTCATAAAATCTACCATACATGCTCATTGACCAGTATTATAGGTTTTATAGTTTTAATGTGGGATCTAAACCTTTTCTCTTGGATTTTTTTTCTTCAGTGTGATTTCTTGCATTGTACCAAAGCTGATCCATGTGGACTAAAGAAAAAGGTGGAAGTGTTGGTATGACTAGGCTATTGGTCCTGTTTTAGATAGCCTCTCTCTCTTGCTGCATTCTTTGGACCTGACACTCTCGAGAAAGCAGCCACCATCCTGTGAGCAGTTCTCTGGAGAGATCCATCAGAGGGCAAAACAGCCACTAAATTTGAGCAACTGTTAAATTCTTCTGCCAGCAGACAGGTGACTCTGGTTCCAGGGTTTTGAGACACCATCTTCACGGTAACACCACGAATGACTGATCCAGCATCTTCTTGCTAATCTTTATCTGGAAACCTGACTCATTGAAACTGTGCAAGTCAGGAAGTATCCATTGTATTATGTTGAGTTTCCGGGCAACTTTTTATGCTGTGAAGACAGCTAACAGATTCCAGCGAAGGGCAGGAGATGGACAAATGTTGTGACATACATCTGTAATCCCAGATGGAGGGGTAGAGCTGAGGGCCTGTTTGGGCTACACCTTCCTAAGATACCATAGTGAGACCTTCTCTCCTAATAAGACCAACCAAACAAAAAAGGGTAGAAACCTTTTTTTAAGTGAAGAACAAAGGGTTGGAGCAACAAGGAGCCTAGATAGGAAGTATCTAGTCAGTCATATAAAAAAATAGCTTAGAGAGGAAAAATCAAGGAAAATCTGTGATTTGTACTTTACGGAAATGCATCTTTGCCTTTAGCTTTCAAAAATAATCTTGTTCTGTAGTTACTAGAGTCCTTTGATGTCTAATAAGTTATAATTAAAGCAAATCACTCATTAGAACATAATAACACAAATGGAACCTACTTAATACATAGAAATTACAGAACAGTTAAGTCGTGATGCAGTAAGTAATTAAAGTATTATAAAGTGAGGAAAAAATTGACAAAAAGTATGTGAAATTCTCAACATAGCCCCTTGTGAGTCTAGCAAGATGTATGTGACAAGAGCGTGCAACAGACTGTGGTGGCTTAAGGCAAGTGTTGACACCTTTCATTGTTGGCTCACGTGGTAATTGGCCTCCTTTAAACCCTTCCTAGCCTTTGTAGTTTCTCTTTAATGAATACTTGTTGTTAATTTTTATTGTTCAAAATATTTAACACCCCAAGAGGTTATTCTTTTTTGGGGGGGGCAGTGCAGACAGAGTTTCTCTGTGTAGTCCTGGCTCTCCTGGAACTTGCTCTGTAGACCAGGTTGACTTCCAGCTCAGAGATCCACCTGCCTCTGCTCCCAAATGCTGAGATTGAAGGCGTGCGCCACCACCACATAGCTAAGAAGTTATTCTTGACTTATTCTTGGTACTGCAAAGAAATAAGGACCATGAACTTCTACCCTGTATTTAGAGTCAGAAATCTGCACAGGCTCTGGTTTCTTTGTTCTTACAGGCATTGATAATTTTTACTCCTTTTACAGGAATAAATATAGGTTATCTATCTGCCTGTTATCTCTCATCTATCTATCTATCTATCTATCTATCTATCTATCTATCTATCTATCTATCTATCTATCTTGTATCATCTGTCTATCTACCTACCTACAAACCATCTATCTTCAATTTATCTACTTATCATCTATCTATCTATCTATCTATCTATCTATCTATCTATCATCTATCTACTCTATCAATGGACACTGGAGAATCGGAGGCTTACTTCATGAACTACTCTAAAATGTCACGTTACTAAAGGTTCTGTTTTTGGTTTCTGATCATGAAATTGGAGAGGGAGATGAGGCAGATGGGCTTGCCTGGATGTATGTGACGGCTTCCTGGGACCTCTTTAAACTCAAAAAGATGTCTGCCTATAGGAGTTCAAGGTTGGTGCATTTGAAAGGGGATCTAATTATGTATAATCTGTTATCATTGCCTAAAAAGTGGTCCCTAGTACCAGAATAAGTCTGAAAAATTTGGATATTTATAAAAGTGAAAGAAATAGAACACTATGACAAAATACGTTTGAATAAACTGGAAAATGTATTTTACTTAAAGTTTTTTTCCTTCATTAAGCATTTTTTTTTGTTCACTAAAGTTAAAACAGGCCTTGAAGAAGTGTATTTAATTGTAAAGAATTAATCAAAGCCCTGTTACATCAAGAGAACCGCCTCCCCCATGTTGGAGGATTTCTCTCCTACTTGCCCTCCCATCACGGGTTTCCATTATAACCTATGCTTTGTCGGTTCATGCTGCCCTGAAATCACGTCTCTCCTATGGGGCTGCCGTTTCTAGGAGGGGAGAGGCTGTGTTCTTGCTGCCTTGCTATCCTCATTCTCTGTCCCCACAGCATTGCAGGTGATTAATAGACGTATACCGAGTGAATGGATTGTTGGGCAGTGAATGGCAGAGAGTACCCATAAGGCAAAGTGGATTTAAACCAGTTGGAAATGTGCGTAATTTGAAGTCTCTGTGAGCTACTCTTGGGACCAGAGCCACCAGAATGCTCCAGAGCTTCTGCCAGGAGAGCTTTGGGAACGGTCTTCTCAGAGCTGTTCAGTGGAAGCAAAAGCGGGAGGGAGGCTGGCGTTGTTTTCCAAACTCTGAAGGAGCAGGCAGGAAAAGAGCTCATGGCTGACGCTTTAGGCGCAAGGGGCTTCTAGATTCACATCCGTTATAAAATCATGCTCACGTTTCAAAGCAAAATGCTATTTGGTTTTACCATCCAAAGCAGCCATCACAGATATTTGAGGCGACTCCGTCCAGTACTGCAGTGTGTAACTTGGTGGCTTCACGAGAGCCAGTCGTTACCAAGTCACACTTGGGAGTACTACTTCGTCAAGCACTCCGTTTACAAGGAAGCTTAGAGCCGGTGCTATCGTTTGTTTAGATTGTTCCAATGCTTCCATCACTGAGGTTTCTGGTTCATGTGTAGAAGATTAGGAGATACAATAAACTAGAAAGAACAGACCAAGCAAAATACACCAGACTAAGGCCAAACTAAATAAATACGTCTATTTCTCCGTCCTGGAGTTCATAAAAACCAGGAATAAATTCCTATATAAAATGAGATATTTCGTGAGAGAGAGACTTGGGCCTTTATTTTCTCTGAGATCGCCTGCTAAGCAGCTGTTTATATAAAACCACTGTATTTCATATATTCTAACTAGGCTTGTGCAAATAATACAGGCCACAGGAAAGCACAACGAGAAATTAAAATTCCCCAAAGAGTGAATTAAGAACTAGGCATATGCTTCCTACTCAAAACAAATTACTCAAAATCTCATTTGAATCTGCTGTTAATGATATCACCAGAAACATAACGCGGCCCAAATGCGATTTTCCTTGGTGTTGGCTTCTAAAGGCGAACTCCCTGGTTTCAGCTGGTGGTCATAATGGGTTGCCAGTCACCTCTTTGTGCCTCGGTTTTCTCACCTGTGAAATGGAAGCAATAAAATGTCCCCCTCACAGAGTTTCTGGGAGTACCCATAAGTAGGTTTCGAAAATAATGTCTGGTATGCCGAAGTGTTAGATAGACACATAGCTATGGTTATGTTAACAATCAATCAGAATTCTAACTGTTGGGAGTCATCGCACTTCCTTTTATTCCTTGGCGAAATAATAGCTCTGTCTTTACAGCTTTCACATTCTTTATTGTCCTAGAGTCTTGACTCGTTGTGTTCGAGAATTTTTTTCATGCCCTTTTTTTAACTCAACCCTCTTTATATAGTAGAATACTACAGTATTCTGGGCCAGAATGGCTCAAGGACCACTGTGTTTTCATTAGGAGGGTTACGTTATCTGATATCCCAGCATCAACCAGAGCAGCACCAATCTGAGAGAGAGAGAGAGAGAGAGAGAGAGAGAGAGAAGAGAGAGAGAACTCTATTACTAGAATGGTTGCTTCCATTCCCCAGCCTCAGCTGCCTGGGCTATGCAGATAGCCCTTGCTACTTGTCTGTGGATTCTGACTTGTGGAGTCCACCAACTGTAGATGAAAAATACAGTTGGATTTATAATACTTGTTTGTATAGACTTCTTTCTTGTTATTAGTCCCTAAACAAGACACTATTACAACTACATATAATAATCTTGGGTTGGGTATTATTAATAACTTAGATCTGACTTACTGCATAGAGGAGGAAGTGAGCAGGTTGTGTGCGAATTATTATGTTATTTGCAGCAGGAAAGGAGCATGACAGGTATTGGACAAGACAGTCCTAGAACCAATCTCTTGAAGATCTCGAGGGACAATTGTCCTGCATGAACTGTGCAGTCATTTAGAGACGTGGTTCAGTATCACTTTCATCATACCTTAGGTCTACGATTCTGCTAATTTATTTTTTTTTACTTTGAGAGAATTGCAATCTGTCCCTCTTGTGATAGTTTTAAAAGTTAGTGCTCACACTAAGAAATTTCTTGCCATGGCCCTTCTTTCTGATCATCTTATCCCCAGCTTTGAAAACTTTCTCCAAAGAAATATTTTCTTCCTCCCAAGGTCAGAGTGATTTTTCTAAGTGCCATCTGGATTGTGCTGTTCCTCTGCCTAAACTTCTTTCAGTGACTTTTCCTTCAGTGCTAAAGAATGTTAGTGTATTTGGTGGCTCTGACCAGACTTCATGGTAGCTCATGGGGTCCACAGCCCAGTGAGAACCTACAGCTCTGACCCTGGTACTTGACTCTTTCGCTGTCCACCCCTACACACACTCTGCCTGTGGATAGGTGGCTTCTGATGTTTCCACTGCTCATTGCTTTATTTGTTTGAGTCAATTTCTTCATCTACATTAAACTCAGGCATCTTGTCCTCTGGGAAGGCTGTGAGGAACTCTGAACTGAGCTAGATGGTCCCCTGTGCACCTAGCTGGCACTCAAGGATTTTGTACTGCAGTACTAAACACACTGTCTCTTGAAAGAGTTTCTTGTTAGCAGTTGATTGAACATGTTACCCACCAGGCTGAAAGCTTCCATGGGTATGGACTGGATTTTGTTTTTCATCTGGACAATTTCTGTACTTGTCCCAGACCTTTTTATACAGTAACAAGGTCAACAGTGTTTACTGAAGAAATAAATGATCAGGGCTTGAGTTTAATATGATTGCCCACATGATTATCAGGGACAGCACAAATTCTTTTAGAGCTAAAGGTTCCTACAGAGAATTCAGATGGTAAGGGGAGAACTGTCTGGAAGTGACTCAAGGAGGAAACCTGTGGGCAGTTGCTGAGCTGCCTCATTTAGTATTGTTATCAGTTTATGAGCAACTAGCTATTGTGTGGCGTTTTCACTAGATGGTTTAAAATCATAACCTCATATAATTGACGTCAATAATACTGACTCTCCTTTGTGAATGAGAAGCTTACAGGAGATCAGAGGACACACTCAAGGTCACAGAGCATGGACTCTGAAGGGCTCTGAACCAGAAGGCTTCTGTCAGTACTATCAGATCACAAAGGAAGCCTGGCTCTACTACGCATGTCTGTTTTCAAAATGGCTATGGAGTATATTCTGAGAAGGGACACCCATGAGGACTGAGGGATGACAATGAGTTACATCATTGCCTCCTCCTTAGATTACCAAGCTGTGAGGAATATGCAAAAACATCATAGAAACAGAAACTCAATAGCAGTTTTGCCAGAGGGGGGAAATGTGCTGTGTTTAAGTGGTCTCATGCTGGACTCCCAGGCCAAGCACCAAAGGGGGATACCAGACCAAAGGTCCTTTTGCTAAGCAGAGGCCCAGCAGCTAAAGTCAACACTGCCAGAGAGAACATTGGACTCCAGAGGCAAGTCCCAAACATAAGGCTTTGCAGACCAGAAGGATGTGGCTGTCCATGCGCAGTGAAATCTACTAGATTCAGTACTGGGCTCTCCCTGTCTCATTCCTACAGGGCAGGAAAGAGCCTGTGAGTGCCCAGTGACTCTCAATCTCCCATAGTCATGGAAACTGGGGTAGCGAAGCCCTAGTCTCTTGCCATAATCAGGATGCTAAGTGACCTGCCGGTGGGATCAAGGACCAAGGCACGTGCAAACATAAACTTGTGTGCCCGATTGGCTAGGTTATGGGCACAGATGTTATGGGCACTTCAAATAACGACGGAAGTGCTGCGTGATGGCAATGCTTCAGATGTGATTGCCATTTGCAGCAACTGACTGAGCAAAGCAGCAGAGTCTGAGGGATACGAGGAGTCCACATCTAGTCAGTTGAAGACCTTAGGAGCAAGCATTGCATTTCCCAAAGAAGAGGAAATAGCCTTCAAAATGGCAATAGCAGCTCTTGCCTGAAATTCCAGCCTGCAAGTAAGCTTCAGGCTTATTTCCTCAGATCGTATGAGAGTCAATTCCTTAAGCACAACCTGACTCGTCTTGTATGCTCTATCTCTTCCTTTAATAGATTTACACATACACACGCACCCCCCCCCCCAGACTCATACACACACTCGAAGACATATCTCCTACTGGTTCTGATTCACTCCAAACCCACCATTGAGAGGTTCAGGCTGTAGTCATGGAAGCTGTGTCCATGCTTCTAACAGATTCCCACAGGACGCATAATGGGACTTACTCAGTGTACCCACCAGAGTGTACTATCTCAAGGTGCTTTGCCCATCAAGAATGTTTGAAAGCAAACTGGTGACCCTCGTCATTGGTGATATAGGAACTACTTAGGTTACTAGAAAGCCAGCTTAGATGGTTATCTGTTGTCTGTTACTGTCCCATTAAATGTCTCAAGAATGGTAATGTAATCTTAACTAATTACAATGGCATTCCTCACACTTTTATGCTTATGAAATTGATCTGAGAATATAATAATGACAAATTGGAATCTAAATTTTGGCTCAATGCACCTTTTTTTTTTTTTCGAGTCACGGTTTTATTGTTTAGCTCTGGCTGTCCCGGAACTCACCCTTGTAGACTAGGCCAGCCTCTAACTCACAGAAATCCACCTGCCTCTGCTTCCCAGTTACTGAGATAAAGGTGTGTGCCACCACTGCCCGGCTTTTTTTGTTGTTGTTGGACATTTTTATTTTTCATATTGCCTTGTCTCTGCATAGTATACTTCTTTACTTAAAATGCTCACAATTTATGCCTATCATATTAGCAACATCCCATTATTACTAGATTATTTAATTATAAATTATGATTATATATAAATATAAATTATAAATTAAAATACATAGATCATAGGGTCTTTCAACTAGAACTAAGCAAAAATAAGTAAGATACAAATGAGAAAATAATTTCATTTGTAAGTAAAATATCTTTGAAGTCAGTTATCTTATTTCTGAGGAAGCACATACACCTCAGAAATATATTGAATTCAGCTGAAAGAACTGAAGAATTAGTACAATATGAAATACTGTCTCTTTAAATCCTAAAGATTACCAGGGTTTATTATTTCTAAAGAAATGTTTATCTTATTTTTTCTCTTCTACTGGAAAACATTACTGCTTCCTGTCTACAAGGAACGTGGGCCTGAGCTCTGAGCCCACCTCCTTTGTAGCACACCCAGAAAATGGATGGCTTGCTCTACCTTCTCTTTTCCTAATGTGGTTACATGCGCTCCTCCTTCCTCCTTGAACCAGCTGTCAACATCCTTGGACTTGAGAGCATTGATACAGCCGTCATGTCAAGTCCAGCTGTTTAACTCTGTTGTCGCGAGGGGCAGGGGAATCTTTTTGGAGCCCCGACACCATTTCCCTGTTCAGAGTAATGTGCAGGACAGAGAACATGAGCCTGGGCAGAAGACGTCACAGGAAGGCAGAGCTGAGGGGATTAAAACCCCTCATTCTTGATATTAATGTTGAGAACAGCCCTCAAAGCGCACTGAGCTGACAGACCCATCTCTTTGGAAGGACTGATTGTGTCTTTAATACTGTGTGTGTCATGCGTGCTGGAGCCGGCCTACCCTCACACACAGTTGTATGGAGCAGAGGTTGTCAAAGCATGGCTCAGCGTACTAACTGCTTTAGCAGTACTTGGGAACGTGTCAGCAATGTAGGTTTTCAAGCCCGTTTTGACCTGATGAACCAGAACCTCTGAAGTTGGGGACCAATGTCTGTTTGACAAGTCATCAGGGCATGCAGATCAGTAGTTCTCAAACTGCCCAATTTCAGCTCATGAAACCAAATGCATAGACATTTGGTTTTCCCATGATAAGGTGACATTTTC
Organism: Microtus ochrogaster; assembly: GCF_000317375.1. NCBI lineage: Eukaryota > Metazoa > Chordata > Mammalia > Rodentia > Cricetidae > Microtus > Microtus ochrogaster. Next base: position 4,947,707 of record NW_004949107.1, on the reverse strand, counting down.
CTGGAGTATTTCCTCAGTAAAGAAGGTTTCGCTCACAGTTAAATAGATTTAAGCATCTGTGGGTATGGAGTGGATTTTTGCCCATCTGGGCAATTCCAGTAACCCATCCCAGACCCTTTGATACAGTAACAAGGTCAACAGTGTTTACTGAAGAAATAAATGAAGAGAGCTTGGGTTTGGCAAGATTGCCCACATGATTATCAGACTGACAGAGTTATAATTTAGGTCAACTTAAATCCACTGGGTGGGTGGAGAAGTGATGGGCAAACCTGACTGTTGGAAGCAGCGGAAAGACAGTTTATAAGAACTGTCTGGATCAGCCAGCCATTGTTTTGCCGTTCCTAGCTCCCTTCACTGTGGAGTCCCTTAGCATCACGGAACAGATGATGGCCAAGGCTGGCCTTGGTGCAGTGTGGCCTCAGAGACTCTCAGACGAGTGTAGCAAGGCAGAAGACACCTTGCCTCTGTTCCTCCGAGGGAGCTTACCTGGGGTCCATCCTGCATCTCTGTCAGGGAGGACTGGATTGGATTGGAAGCTTTGGACACAAGCCTCAGACTATCTATCCCCCCTGTGCTGGGTGACTGTAATATGGTCCTCTGGGCCACCTGCGGGGAGTCAGCCTGCTGAGTGGCCAGCCTAAGGTAATACACAGGGGTATGACCCGCGCATGCCTTTTCACAACTCACTTCCACTGATATAGGGTATTGCTATGTAATTCATGTTGACCTTGAATTCAGGATCTTGCCTCAGCTGGAAGACAAGGGTGTGCTACCACCCTCAAGTCCTCCCTATTCTTCTACAAATGACCCCCCCCCCCAGATAACAAACAGCATTTATAAAGCCAGCACCCATGATCCCTAGCTTCGCTCCCAGTTCATAAGCTTGATAGCAGGAGTCACTGGGCGTAGGGCCGCCAGCCCCAGGCTGGTGGGTTTCACACCTCTTTTCAAAGGGCTGCCACTTCCCCTGAAGGTTTGTTTCCTCATTGTGAGCTTAGTTCCTCTATTTTTTATTCCTTAATATATTTCTTGCTACAAAGAACAAATGCCCAAGTACAATTATAGCCAGATTACTAGCGTCTCAACTTAGACATTACCAAAAGCTATAATTTTGACACTCTTTTATCTCTCCCAAGTTAATAGCAGTTTTGCATGTCTTTCTATTATTTTCATCTGTGCCTCTGCCTCCTTCCCCTTCAGTTATTGTCTCTGGAATATGCACAGGCTTGTTTAATTGCAGTGCTGAATTGGGGATATGGAAGAGATTATTTTTAATTATATTACTTATTTATTGAAACATAATATATTTCTACAGACCTCCTGTGCTCTAGAAGCGTCGCCCTCCTTTGTGAAGATGTGGCCAGAGTGTTGCTAAAGTGAGGGCTGTCACTAAGCAATGTCAGCATCCACAGCAATTCTGCATGATCTATCCTCCAGAGTCCCAAGGCCTACCTCTCAATGGCTTCCTTCCATGTGTAACATTTACCTGCTTCGGTAGTCAGCAAGGTCAGGGATTTCCTCCCCTCCCGCCCCCTGCAATTCAAAGAATCTGCTTGCTCCCCTTTAAAAAAAAAAAAAGCCACTGTGGAGGAACTCTTAGCTCTAACAAAGATTTCCTTCCCAGGGAGATTAATACCTATGGAACCCAGAGGAGTTGAAGGGCATTTTCTACCTTGTTGCCCTGGTGATTACAACCCTGCCTCTTACCGCACCAGGTCAGAGCACAGCCATAATGACTTTAAATATATATAATATTAGTGAAGAAGAGAAATAAATCCTTGGCCAAGCTATTACCTAGTAGGAAAAAAAAATCCATCTCTTTGAATCTCAGCCTTGACTTTCCTGCATTTCTTTGTGCTCTGCTGGTAGCAAGTTCGGAAATGAGAAGGCCTTGACATTGCCTGGTGCTCTTGGGGGAGCACGATTTGTGGGCCTGAGTGCACAGTGAAATTGTGAGGCTTCAGACGCAAATGATATTTAGGATTCAAATGACAACAGCAGAGCTATAAAGCAAGTGTTTCTCCCTTCTGGCCTGGGGCCTTCCATCCACTGCATAGGCTCCAGACCCTGGCTCGAAGCACCGTTTTCTCTCTTGTTCTTCAGCCTCTGCTATTTGTATTTGTCTCAGAGGTCTGCGATCAGTTTCCCCAACTCAGCCAAGCACCTCCTTCCTTTTCACACTTAGACTCTGTAAACAACATGTCCACTATGGTGTCTAGCAAGTCCTGTCACGGAGGCGTCCTCCAAGACCCGTTGAAAGTTATCCGGAGGACCATGGAGAGCTGCCCTTGGCTCCTCATTGAGGCCGTCCACTCAGCCTGAGGTAGGTACATCTGCAGATCCTGTATCAGGTACTGAGTTTTCTTTCTCTTGAGGCTGACAAATCCTTTTCAATTCTTTTCAAATGTTCCAGGACCATTTTTCCATCTTCTCAAATATTGTTATCACTGCCTGATAAATGCTTGAGAATCCCCTCTTGTCTTCATTGTAAGTCACTCCTTCTCCTCGGCTGTGACACTGTGCCTACGGTCTGTAACTCCCTGTTCTCAGCTCTATTGTTGTTGCCATAGGAGGGACAGCATCTCAGATACCTGGTTTCCTCCAGCCTCCTGTTCTTAATGAATTCCCAATTTTGCTTTCTTAGTGTCCCGTTGCTATAAGACGAGTTGCTTAAGGAATCTGATACTGAGCCATTAAATTCTCTATGAAATCATCGTATGGAACTGGAGAGATGGTGCCGTGGTTAAGAGCACTGGTTGCTCTTGCAAAGGACTCTGGTTCAATTCCCAGCAGGCATAGGGAGGCTCACAGCCATCTGTAACTCCATTTCCAAAGACTCTGATGCACACTTCTGACTTCTGTGAGTACCAGGCATGCACCTGAGGAGAAATCATTCATACATACAAAACAAATAAATCTAAAAAAGTTAAATTTTCCTTGCTATCTCCACTTATTTAACCAAGATCCTGGCTTCTACTCACTGAGAAGATTAGTTTTGACATTATTGAAATTGGAACTTCTGTAGTAAAAACATCAGAATATTTGGAGAGTCTTAGCTGTACAATAAAGTGCAGAGTTACTGTGCACTGAGTTGGCTGGGAGGAGGCTGAGGGTTTGCACGGACTTATCGTTGCTGAAGGGCGTATGAGCCGGAGGTTCCCAGATATTAACACATGGGTAGTTCAATGAAAATACTTAAAAAATCAAGTTCAGGACTCGTCACCAACTCTGACTCAGAAAAAAAAAATGGACAGATGCACTGGAAGAAAATACGTGAAAGGGGCGTGTGCTTCCGATCTCTGCGTCACTCTCTTGCTTCCTGGGGTAACTCATCTCTGTGCACCTCAGTTCCTCCTGTGGATCAGTTGAACACCGTGCGGGGATAAGAATTAGAGGAACCAGAAGAGTCAGGGCAGGTTTTCTCTACTTGCCTCTTGTGTCATCAGTTAAGGCTGACCCCTGGGTGCCTCTCTTATAACACAGAAAGCGCCTTCTAATCATCCTTGTTTTGTCTTTGTGAGCAATGAAGGCACTGCTTTCCTCCCTGTAAAGTCAGACTTAGATTTGTATCCATGACTGCTTCACAAGGAAGTTTCCTGGCATCTCCAGAACTTGCTTTGCACGCTAACCAAGGGTTTGGTGCTGTGATTTGGATATAAGAATTGTCCAGCTAATATCTGGGCTCACTGTCCTCGGCAGGAATGGCTCCTTTTTTTTTTTCTTGTGTTTTATAGGACTGGACCCATGTGCTTGATTTAAAAAGCAGATCAATGGGATTCAGGACACTGGACCTGTATGTAGATTGCTTTCTCCATCCTGATAATTGCTGTGGAACTTTTGATAGCAACCTCATCGGTCTTCTCCTCAAAGAAACGGTGTTGGGAGGAAACATTAGAAACGGTGTTGGGAGGAAACATTGCCTTGGCTGTTGCTGTGGCAGTGGAGTAACCCTCCTGACTCTGCATGTCTCCATTCTCCAGCATGCGGGGCCTCTTCAGAGCCCTGGCAAGTAGACCTCACTCCTTCACTCTTGTCATGCTACCGAACACTTTTTTACTAAAACAGGGGCAATTTTAGAAGGATTCACCTGAAAATAAATTATTCTTCCATCGACCCCGTGTTTCTTTATTTCATTAGCTTGATGTACAGATCAAAAAGTCCCCCTCCGCCTTTCTTTCCTTCCATCCTTCCCTTCTCTCTAGTCCCTTTCCTCCCTTAGCTCCCGCTCCCCATCCCCCTCTTCCTTCTCCTCCCATCTCCCTCCTGACAGGGTTTGTTTAATGGCTCAGATTGGCCTGCAATGTAATTGGGCAGTGCAGTTTGATCTCCAGCTCACAATCCTCCTGCCTCAGGCTCTTGAACGCTGAGGTTACAGGCATGCCCAGCTCTAGGAGCTTCTCAGTCTTACTCATCTCTGAGAATGTTCCCTGCCTGTCTTCCTTGCCTGTCTCCCTTCAGTGCTGTATTGGTGTGCTGGGAGATTGAGTAGTGTGCAGTGAACACAGCAGGCAATCAGCGTCACCTGTGGCCATTCACCAGCTGCAGAGACCTTTGTGCCCTGTTTCTGTGTCCTTCGTCACACAAGGGAATAAAAAAAAAAATGGTATGTTTAGTACAAAGCTGTCTTACAATGGTTGTAAGCTGACAAAAATTGGTTTTGGGTATTTTTATGGATGTGTTCATTATCATTTCAACAGGTTAATTGTTTAAAGTTTTATTTTGATAGATTTTTACCAATTTATGCAAATGATACATACTGTATTTGTAATTTAAATCTAATTAGGAACTCATAAACCATATGTTTACTCTCTTTCAATCAATGGTAGTTATTGGTGTCAAATAAGATTTTGGCCTCTTTTCATCCAAAGAACTTAGAGTTGGAAATAAAAGCATAAATTAAAGGAAGAGACTTAAATATAGTTCAGCTTCAAAATATGCTAATTAATGCATTTGTTTGACTTTGGAACATCTGGAGAAGAAATTGTGTACTAATTCTTTTGAAATGATTGATTTAAACATTTGCACAAGATTCAGGTGTGTGATTTTAATTGCACAATTAATTATTGGTAGGTCCTTTTATTTCTTTCTGATGGAAATCCACATAATAAAACATTGTATAAATTATGGCTGAAAAGGAAATAAATGTAATTGTAGTTTTCATATTTATCCCAAAAGTGTGTTTAAACAATTATTTTCTATGTTAACTAGAATTTTTCCTTCTCATCCTTTTCTTTTCCTTCATTTCTCTGATTCTTCTTTCTTTATTTTTCTTTTTACTTTTTCCTTCCCTTCCTTCCTTTCTTCTTCCATTTATATAAACAAAATATAACCATAAGGATAATGTTACATTACTGTAAAATATTTAAGCATCGAACAGATGAATATGAATTTTCTTGTACAAATTAATCAGATAAGTAGGAAAAATATTTTTAATATTATATATGTAAAATATACACACATATTCAAATGTATGTATGCATGTTTATTAGTGTACAATTCTGCACATTCATGTTCAAAGAAAAACTTATTATCTTCTGATGGAAAAGTAAAACTCTTAGTGATTATGTTTTAGTGTATAGATGAGCTGTTCTTGATTTTTACCAGACTTTGAATAAATGTTCCAATTTTCGGTAAATAAAATATGATCCTGACAATGGCAAATGTCATTACCTAAGGAGACAGTTTCAAGTCCCTCCCCTTCAACTCCCATTGTACTTGGTACCTGATGTCCTCCATTGGTCCGTTCCCTCCATCTCCCAGTGCACTTGGTACCTGGGTACTCTGTTAGTCCATTCCCCCCATCTCCCAGTGCACTAAGTGCCTGATGTCCTCCATAAGTTCGTTCTCTCCATATCCCAGTGACTTGGTACCTGGTGTCCTTCACTAATCCAGGACTTCCATCTCCCAGTATACTTGGTACCTGAAGTCTTCTGTTAGTCTGTTCCCTCCATCTCCCAGTGCACTTGGTACCTGATGTCCTCCATTAGCCCGTTCCCTTCATCTCCCAGTATATTTGGTACCTGATGTCCTCCATTGGTCCATTCCCTCCATCTCCCAGTGCTCTTGGTACCTGATGTCCTCCATTAGCCCGTTCCCTCCATCTCCCAGTATATTTGGTACCTGATGTCCTCCATTGGTCCGTTCCTTCCATCTCCCAGTGCACTTGGTACTCTGTTAGTCCTCCCCTTGGGTGAAGACTTCAAGAGTCTGAGAAGATGCAAATATCCTCTTGAGAAAAGTGTCTCACAGAATGCACATTAATGACTTAACTTGAGAAGATGCTTAGCAGCAAAAACCAGGCACAAATCCAATACGTATGGGATGACAGGAAGCTCAGGGTACAGAGCATGGAGTTTGGGACAGTGAGAGCCTTGGGGGGTGAGCACAAAAAAAGATCTGATGGGGATGGCACTAGAGACAGGACTCATCCTCCAAGGCATCCACTGACTGGCAAAGCATATTCATATAAGTCACGACTGGAGGATGTGAGTGGCTCTAAGCAAAAAGTTTGCAGCCCTGGGGTTTCCTCTCCCCTGATTCTTAGCAGCAAAGTAGAACAGACACTAAATTTTCTCAACCTGCTTCTTGTCTTCCAGATATGTACCATTGTATTGATTTTGTAGAAGCACAGTCATGAGTAAAGGAAGCACTGTTATTTATGAAGCACTTGGCATAGTACTTTGTCTTCAAGAAGCACAAATATAAACAAGAATATCTAAATTGCTTTCTATTTTTGTCTCTTAATATGCCTTCAATTGCTGATAACATAAAAATTGGATTCACACTTAATTATAGACTTAAACCATAGGAATACTTACCAGTTCCTATAAATGGGAAATAAAGTAGGCAGGCTTGGGTTGGTTAGTTTTTGCTGCTTAATAAAATTATCAAGAACAACTCACTTTGGTTCTCACCCCATTGTCCCTCCCTTTCTGCTGTTAACTTTTATCCCAAGGCTGGTGTCTTCTTGTGGTTGGCAGACAGCCACAAACACATGCTAGATCTGCATGTTCCCCTAAAGGAAGACTTAGAAGTCAGCGTACCGAAGACTTATCTGTGACTTTTCCACCCAAATTGTCAGTGTAATGTTTTTAACCGATCTAGAAGTTATGAGCAAGGGAAGGGATTACAGTGTTGGATTTAGGACTTGATTGCAAGTTCCGACTTGATTGTCATGTGTTAACAACAAACCTATCACCATGAAAAGCTGTTGTTTTTTTTCTGTAGACTGTTCTGGAAAAAGGGAGATCCTAAGTGTTAGAAGCTACAAACACTTGCACGTTACACAGATAGTGAAAGACAGATCTGGGGATGGACCTGTCATCTCAGCCCAGGGAATGTCAGCATTCAAGGGCAATGGTGTGGACAGTTTTAAGAACCTAGAGTGTCTCTTGGCATGCACATGGATATTCATTTCAACGTGGCTCACAATAACAAAATCCTAGAAACTGATACCCCGTAGTGGAGAAATTTAAAATACAGTATATTCACAATGGTAAAAACGCAGTTACATGGCTCCACATGTGCTGGGAATCTTTGTATACATGCTTATCAAGCTACAGGTCATAAGGGAAAGCTATTCCTAGAAGTTGATGGATTATGACCCTACTACTATATGCTAGTCTGTACGGATATGATCATATAAAACTTACATTTACTTATGAATACCAAAGGAACTGCAGATGCGAGTTACCATGGGGAAGGAAGCTGTGGCTGTTAGAGACAGAGATATTTCCACAAACTGATGGTTTTAAAATATCATACATGGCTGGGTGATGGTAGCACATGCCTTCAATACCAGCACTTGGGAGGTAGAGAGAAATGGATCTCTTTGAGCTTGAGGCCAGCCTTGTCTACAAAGTGAGTTCCAAGACAGTCACAGCTACACAGAGGAACCCTGTCTTTAACAACAAAACAAAGAAGCACTCAAAAAAGGCACAAGTACCATGTTTTCACTGAAAAATACTTCCTAAAAAGGACTGATAATGGTCTGGTGATTCAAGCCTGAGATCCCAAGTATCCAAGAGGCTGAGGCAGGCAGATTGTGAGTTCGGGGCCTAAAAGGGCTACAGAGAATGTTCAAGGCCAGCACGGGCATTTTAGTGAGCGAGACCTCGTCTCAAGTGAAGGTTCAATAAACGAATGGACTAGGGTGGAATTCCGAAGTAGAATCTTTGCCTAGGTTGTGTCAAGTTCTGGTTCTATCAAAAGAAGAGCCAAACAAGCAAGGCCCACTCTTTAGGTTTCATAACACGGGTCAAAACAGAATCTGTTATTTCTCAGTGTCCTGAGTTAAGGTACACCCCTCATTTCTTTACACCTGAGTGTCCTTATGTGTACAATAAAGGCAATGATGTTCATGGTACAAGACAGTCCCATGGACTAATGAAAAGAACCATTCAAGTGCTTTCTGAGATCTCCAGATGTAAGTAATGCCCAGATGGGAATGCTTTCTCATCGTCATCCCCATCCCACTACCTGAAAAGGAGTTACTTTGGTATTAGAGGGAAAATCATCTCAATTGCCTTCAAAGCAGCTGGAGTTCTGAGTGAGAAGCAAGGCTGAGGAGCTCAAGGAGGGTCGATGTCGGCATCTGGAGGCCTTTGCACCACTCAACCCAGACATGATGTGGGACTGGCATTCCGAATCCTTGTTGCACCCTCATCTGTCGAGTAAACAGGAGCAGTTGAGTTACATTCCAAGTCTTTGTTTGCCCAACTCAGAGTTATTGAACACCAGATACATGCCAGGCCCTTGCTTGGGGACTCAGGGCTAAGTCACCAGCCCCCTGGAGTTGAAGTAGGAGCAGACTCAGCAAGTTCCTATGGACCAGGGTGCACAGCAGTCCACATCTGTATTCACAAAGAATGAACCCAGGACGTAGCCACTCCCTGCTGTGGTCTACAGTTGAAAACAACAACTTCGGAAAGCCAGTGTCTATGCCCTCATTGTTATTGCAGAAATGATTTCCATGAATCCTTCTCCAGAGTTTCTGTATACCTGTCCCCATGTTGCAGATATGCTTTTCAAAATGCAGCCACGGTTGGGGGTCAGAAGTGGCCAGGAAAAAGAGTTCTCCAAAATTTATACCACCCCTTCTACCCTGCGCCAATGAGTTTCACCCTTGGCGTTTCTAAACATCTGCATGCTATAATAGTTAACGAGAGAATCCGAACCAATAGAAATCCTTGCCAATAAGAAAAGCATCTTTTCAGGACTCAGCATTTGGAAAGGAGTTTGGGAGAAGCAACAGTTCGTTACCAACTTTGGGTCTCTTTCTTACTAAGATAGTGATTGATGGTAGCAATTCCCACCCCTTCACAACCTTCCTGGGTTGCATTTCCCCAAATTTTCCTGTTTCCAACAGAACCTCACTGTAGCTGAGGCTAGATTCAAATAATTCGGGTCTGGAAAAGACACTTCTTGTTGGAACACACATCGTTGACAATTAGCCAGGAATCTGAGGCTAAAAACGGGAGGCCCCAGGAAGGTAAATTCACTTGTGTTTATAAAGCATGTGATGTGTTTTGAAGTTCTCTCTGAGGAGAGAAGCCCTCTTTCCTACTTCAAAAGCCATTTTCATGGTTTTGAAATTACTAGAAATTATGGCCTAAACCCCCTTCACACATAATTTATTTCAACCAGTATCTCATATTTTGTGATACCATGCAAATACCATATGCTGCACTTTCTCTTTCTGGGGGGAGGAAGGGCAGAAGGAGAGCAGCAGAATTATCACTAGGCGCTGCAAGCCCTTCCATTGAAACCCACATTTACCATGGTGACATTTACTGGTTATGGCAGAGCTGATCAACTGCAGATTTTCCGGCTGCTGAGGCTAAATTGCAAGCTGCTCATAATGCCGTCAGATGCTGCTGGGGTTTCAGCCAATGAGAACTTGGGGAATGCTCTCCTCCCTCCCACTTCCTATGGCCGCAGAGCCCCGGTGTCGTTTTCTGTATGCAAAGCCCATGCACATTTGACCCCGTTTGAACTTGATTGACCCCACAAGCTCCTGGAAAGTCTGGAAAAATGCGTCTCCCACCACCTTAGGTAGGGTCCCAAATACTCAAACAAGAGCTCTCAGTGCTTTCCAGGGCCTTTGTTTTTGCTTTCCTGAATGGGGATTATTTGCACACATGAAATGGTCAATACTTAGGCATATATATATATATATTATTTATAAGACTGAAGAGGAGGGGGAAAATTGTCCCAAATCTTATATGACGCTATTCCATTTATCTGAGGTAAAATGGTTTATGCCAGGCCAAGTGAGTCAGAAACACAAAGCTATCATTCCACCCATAGGCGGTCCCCATCATTCCTCCACCAACAATGGCGAAAAGATGTGATTTCCCAAGCAAACCGGAAGAAAAAGCTCTCACCCACCTTGGGAATGTGTTTAAGAAGTTGATTTATGTTTCATGCTGAGTCTTACAGCTGCAGTTCAAGCTAACCCAACTTGGCTGCCCCACGGAGTCTGGTTTATTAGGTATCAAGGAGTCGCAAGAAGCCGTGTAATTAAAACCGCAATTAACTGGAATAGGAAAGTACCACCTGAGTTTTGAGCGGCTGTCAATTTTATTTCCATTACAGCCCTCCTTCTGTTTCTCCTTCTGATTTTGTACTTACCTTTGCTTGAGACGAAAACAGTATATATACGTGGACACCCTACCCATACAAGCACACACATGCCTTTTTTGGGGGGGTGGCGGTTAAAGCTCAGATGGCTGACCATTTATTGTGCCAACGGTCATTTAGGATGTTGCCTGCTTTAGCCTTTCTAAATGAACTTGTTCATAGCAGACAAAGTCTGCGTGCTCTGTAGTCAGTGCAGAACCATGGGCAGCATGAGTGTCTGGTGAGCCCTGCTACTGGGGATAGTCTGAACCGAGCTGAGCTCTACCTATCAAACACATCCTCAGATTTGAAGGCGTGGTCTAAAAAAACTGCAAACCAAATCACATTGCTTATTTACCAAGGTGGCATTATTTTGGCCACACTGGGTTGTATAGATATGAAAACTAAGTTTATCCATTTTCCTTTTCTTTTAGAGCAGCCTTTAGGGTACTTAGAAGTGCTTGTGTGCCCCCGCCCCCAAAAACAGTTCTGTGGGGAATGCCCACCCAGAGCTGGAGTCTTATATTTCCTGCTGAAGTAGGAAACAGTGGGCGAAGAGTAAGTTCTTGTCCCTTCTGTCATTCCAAGAGCTGCATGGAGAAATGGGATCCTTGGTGGCACCGAGCAAAGGCAGCATAACTAAGAGATAGGTCTTGGCTATTGTTGCGCTGTTCCACCCAGTTTCTCAATAAACAGAGATGTCCGGCAGCATGAGATCCTTCTTTCACAGGCCCTTCTTTCTCTAAGAGGCCCTTGGCAATAGACAGCCAAATGCATTATGAAATGTGAGTTATCACCAGAATGAAGCAAGCTGCACCCTTTCAATGCAGGTACAAAGAACGAGGTCAATACCAATAGGTGTCTTAATCTGTGAATGAAAGTGCCAAAGAAACAAGGTTTCAAGAAAGGTCTGTCTGTTTGCATTGTACTCTGTAAATATTCATCTCACATCACAACACCGTCTTTTGGAATCACACCTTTGCAAGCTATGAAGGGGGACGTGTAAGAAATGCGCAATCGTGGGATTATTCATCCCTAGGCAGGAAGGATTTGGGGGCACTTTTAAAACTGTGGCTCTCTTTTCAGTTCTAAAGAGTAAAGATAGATCATTTGGTCACAGTACGCATGAGTCACTTGGTTCTCTTTTTCCCGAGATAAGAAGTTGATTGCCAATTAACAGCACCCCCAGGAAGCTGAAAGAGCAACAGCGCTTTTCTTCAAAGGGCGAATGGGGACAGGGACAGGGGAGGGGGTCCCCGCCTTTAATGTCTTCCCACCCCACCAAGCTACACACTGTGAAGATGCATTTGTGAAACCGCAAGGATCTCTGGTGTCACCCAGTTGAGAACAGAAATGCGTCCGTGGGTAATTTGGGGAAGTGAGCCTGAAATACCCAGAGCAGATGACACACAGCACATCGGTCCTGATTCAGCTTCAAGTCAGCAGGCCTCCTAGGACCATCTGCGCCCCATAAATCCCGTAACACTGGCACATGAGGCTAGTAAATCAGCGCTGAACGGGTTTCACCTGTGACACACGACATGAACCCTGCTGTATATTCCAATAAACTCCCATAAACCATCTGATATAAACTTCGGATTATGTTTCTTCAGGGGTTGGAATACTTAGATTTCTTTGCTGTAAGTGTGAAGTAAATACACAAGCACATTTTTCCCCCCTCTTCTGGTACACCGGGCTTTTCGCTGGTTTTCACATGCAGAATTTTGCTTCCTGGCTGACATGTGCAATTTGGTGAGCTTTAACAGACCAATCATTTTTGTTTTGCCTTCTTTAATAAACTCTTTCTTTCAACACCACAGTGAATGTCAAAGCCTTACGGTTGCTACACATGGGAAATATGATTTATAAACAGCAAATTAATGGCCAAATTGTCAGAACCCTAGCTCACCGAATATAAATAAACACCCATGATACAGGGGCATATCATTAATATGGCTTTGCCGGATGTCAGGCAACCTACATGGCTGTCTTTTACAACAGATTGTGTGGGTGTACAGAGGCATGAGCAGAGAGGGCTTTCAACTCCATTTAAGGCTTACACGTAAAAGTCTCCAAGCAACCATTTTTGCTGCTACTTGCTACACAGTGCTCCTTGCTCATGGAGTCTGGCCCTTCCCCCAGCCTTAAGAACCCCCCAAGCTCTTTAGCAAGGCTCTTTCTTCACAGCTGAATTACTACTGACCCACATGCCAGGGAAAATGGCAGAAAAGAATGAGAAATAAATCCTTCAACGAACAAACAAAGTTCTGTGTCTATTAGAAATGATCAGAAATTTCATCCTATCTACCCTTTTAAAAAGAGGGACAGTTCCTTAGAACAGTATTTATGTTTTCTTTCTTTTCTACCAAATAAGGTGTTTTGTGTCCTTACGAAACTGTTCAGTGTATTTTGAACTTGAATTTCTTCCATTATGTCTGATAATTATAATAAAGAGCTTCTTTAGTGTCTAGATACTACAGAATGCTATAAATTAGAAATAACTTTGTATACTAAACTTACACTGCTTATGTTGAGCTCAAAGTTATGCTAAATTCCCATCCCCTCTGCCTACAAAACTCAGTGAAGATTATTTTCCACAGGAGCTTCAATAAACAATCTGCATAAATAAGCCACAATGTTTTATAAAAAAAATGATTCAAGATAGATAGAGGGTTCATGTACAGAAGAGGAATTAGATAGTGGTTGCTCCTGAAGAGACAAACACACTAACTTTTCATAAGGTCTAAACTTCCAGCTTTCACTAAATTGCCCATCCAGCTGGATACAATCGTCTTACTGAAAAAAAAAAAAAGTAAATTGTGATCAGGCACACAGGAACATTACTATAAAGGAAACAACATCAAAACAAAAGAAACACCTTCCAGGATCGTCTAAACCCGTAGTGCCATTCTTTCAAGATCACAATCTAGCCTGTGGATCGAGAGACAGATTCATACTGACAGAAGCGTTTGCAAATGACTTAGAAAACTTTATAGTGTATCGTGTACCTCAAAGGATTAGCTGTGATTTTTCTTTTCCTTTCTTTCTTTCTTTTTTTTTTTTTAGCTGAAATCACCTTCTTTCAAACATGCTTAATATGCTGAAATAGAGTATAGTTAAATTGTTGGAATGTCAGAAGGATTTAAGAAATCAAATACGAACATTTTTTTTTTTGTTATATCGTTTTCTTTCATTCATGTAATTTTGGAGCAAATCCTGTTGGTTTCCTGTTACAGCGAAACAGTTCTCATTTTTATTCAACATCAAGGGATATTAATGTAGGTGCATCAAATCAAAGTTTGGACTCTTTGAAGCTATCAAACTATTTTTTCCTAAATATTTGGGGGGGGGGGTTTGATAAAAGTCAAAGGACATGCCAGAAGCACTTCTCCCCATTAATTATCAAACCCATGTGCATCTGAGGAAAATTTGATCCATATGGATTCTGATTCATTTATGTTTTCCTCATCAAAATCGCTTTCCTTAAAGTCCATGTCCAAGAAATCCTTAGAGTCCTGGTAAGTTCTTTGAGCTTTGCCAAGATTAAGATGAAGTTGAACACCAGAAGGTTCAAGTTGTGTTGTCACCCTACACCTAATGGAGCATTTGTGGGTTCTCAAGCCACCACTCCCACATGCTCCCAAAGCTAACAGATAGATGGAGATAGCTCTAGACAGGGGCTTGAGGTCTGGAAAAATTGGAAATATACCAGAAAAGTTCTTAAATGGAATGCAATTTGTTAAAAAAAAAAAAAAGTTGAGTGATTGGTTTTTTTGTTGTTGTTGTTTTGTTTTTGGGTCCAAAAACACAGAACTGTGAACCACATAAGAATGGGAGGATTCAGAGCTAGCCTAAGGAGTTAGCCAAAAGGGTGATGTTACTTAAAATGTCATATCCAATCTGTTGGGTAACAGTTCCTAGACACATGGCATGCCTAATAATAAGTGATCAACACTCAACTGATTTTGCAAAAATGAAATGAAAAAATGGGAAAATTGTTCTTGATGCATTTCCCTCATGTCTTCCATTTTTCTTTATTTTTAAAAATATTTTTAAGATTTCATATATGTATACAATAAAACATATAATATAATCATACCTGCCCCCACTTCCCCCTCCAACTTTCTCTGTATCTCCCATAACAGGCCCCTCCCACCCTCATGACTCCTTTCCTTGTTTTCTTTTTTTTGATAACCCACTAGATTCAGTTAATCTCACATATCAATACTTGTGTATGTGCCCATACACTGGAGCATTGGAAACTTCCAATGGCCACACCCTCAGCAGAATGATTTTCCCTTCCCTGCGGCTGTCCACTGTTAACAGTTCCTTAAAGACCATCTACCCCGTCGATGCCCGGATTTTGGCTCATTTGAGCTTGTGCGGGCCCTGGGCAGACAATCCCAGCTGCTGCGGGATTATGATTGCAGTCGCAATGCCTTGTCCAGAGGACAGCATTTCACAGTTTTTCCTCTGCATCTTCCACATCGTGACCTTCTTTCCACTTCGCGTTCCACAGTGTTCCCCGAGCCTTGGTAGTAGCGGGGTCAATGTATACGTCCTGTTTGTAACTGAGCATTGAGCCCCCACACGCATGCACTGGTCATGCATCTCTCCTTGCCTGCTGTCCCCTGCATAAAGAAGCTGCTCTGACCAAGCTTGAGAGCTGCCTTTGTCTATGAGTTTAAACATAAACGTTTACAAGGGAGTTTCAATGTGGCTGTTCAGCAAAATAACAACAGCAGGTTCTACAAGAGGGACTTAGGACCTCCCCAGCCGTAGACTTTTGATCAGGATGTCAGAACGCGGCATGAAATTCACTCCTGGGGAATGGGACTCAATCCCAGTGAAACTAGTTAGTTACCCCCCTAAGCTTTGAGTCACTGTTGCCTGGTTAGACACATCTTGCCTGGTGGGTCAGTATTGTAGCATGCAGACTCCAGTGCTAGATGAGACCATGCTGTCTTTTTTTTTTCCCTCGGCAGCTTCAGGTACCATGGAAGTTGCTAGCCACAAAGGAAGTATTTCCTAGTTCATTTGATATTGGTTTTTCTGGGTCCAGCAGTCAAAACGTGTGGTGGTGTCTTCATCGGTAGGAATTTACCATATATTTATGATGGGTAACTGTGCCAGGTAGTTACCGGTCTTAGCTCCTGTCAGCTTGACAGAAACTAGATTTACTTGGGAAGAGGAAACCTCAGTCTAGAAATTACCTCCATCAGATTGGCTTATAGACTTGTCTGGGCAGCATTTATTTTTATTTTTATTTATTTTTTGATTAATGATTGATGTGGGAGGACCAGGCCACTGAGCTCCTGGATTGTTTACGAAGGCAAGTTGAAGGTTGTGGTGCTAAAATATTTATTTCGTGTTGGGTTAATATTATAAATACTCATCTCTATCAATGATCAAAATGGTTAAAATACATTTTAAAATTAAAAAGAACTATTCTTAGACATATAGTGTACAATCTAACAAAGATACATGTTAATGAAATAGGCGGATCTTTTCTACATGTTCAGGGAAGATCATTGTTATTGGAATAAAGATGTTAACATTTTATTGCTGCTTTTCATTATTAGTAGTATAAACCTTGAGATTTGTTCGCATAAAGAAGCAGGTTATAATTGAAGGAATTTCGTAACAATGGAGTCACTAAGTTCTTTGAAATCATTTTTCTATGCTAAAATCATATTTGATTTATCACAAAACAGTGTTATTGTTGTACTTTGACAAATTAATGAGTTCTTTCTACAATTTCATCGAGAATAAGAACTATTCTACAATTTCAAATTATTTTAATTACCCTTCAAAGAAACTTGTAACTGTTGCCTGTTGAACACATCCTAACCTCTATCAAGCTCCTGTCAGAAAAATTTACCTTTCTGAATTTATGAATCACTTACAGTGGACATTCAATTTGAAGTAGGTTATTCATATTTTTACTGTTGAATTGTGAGGGTTCTTTATCTAGTCCAGATCTTGATTCTTCATCATGTAAATGGTTTGCAAACATTCTGTGTATGACTTACATTTTAATTTCTTGATTATGTTTCAATAAATGTCTTAAAAAATTGATGCCACCCAATTTAACTGTGATTACTTTGCTCTTTTTGTGGGTTATGTGTCATGTGTAAGAAACCATGTCCACATCCAAGGTTATAAAAAGTTACAACCGTGTCTTCTAAGTGTTGCATAATTTTAGCCTTTACATTTCATTCATTTCCATATCTACCCTTATTCTAGGACCAAACAATCTTTCTAATTATAGTCTTACAGGAAGTTCTGATATAGGGAACTAGGACTCTTGCTACCTTGTTATGTGTCAGGATTGTTTTGACTACTACAAAAGGCAGATGTAGTTTGATAAGGATTATACAGATTCAATAGCTCAACTTAGAGACTGTTGCCCTTTTAGCCATATTCAGACTTCCAACCGATGAACACTGGATATCTTTCCATTTATTTAGGTCTAAGTTAAGTTCTTTTTATTTATTCATAGTATATAGAATATTAATCTTGCATTTTGTGGCCAAGTTTATTCCTATGTATATTATCTTCTTGGATGCTGTCTTAGTTTGTGTTTCTATTGTGGTGAAGAGACACCATGACTACAGAAACTCTTATACAGAAAACATTAAATTGGGATGGCTTATTTCCAGTTCAGAGGTTCAGTCCATTGTCATCATTGCAGGGAGCATGGCAGCATGCAGGCACGTGTGGTACTGGAGTTGAGACTCCTACAGCTTTCAGCTAACAAAAAGGCAACTGAGACACTGGGTGGTATTTTGAGTATAGGAAACCTCAAAGCCCTCCCCCACAGTGACACACTTCTGCCAGCAAGGCTATACCCATTCCAACAAAGCCACACTTCATAATAGTGTTACTTCCTATAAGATTATAGGGGCTAATTACTTTCAAACTACCACACTCCACTCCATGGATCCCACAATCTTGTAACAATATCATAATGCAAAATGCTTTTAGCTCAACTTCAAATATTCCCTTAGTCCATCACAGTCTCAACAATTTTTAAAAGTACAAAATTCAAAGTATCTTTTGAGATTCATGAAATCTCTTAAAAATAATCACCTGTAAAAATCAAAGTCAAAAAGCAAATCATATATTTCCAACATATATTGACGCAGTATATACATCATCACTTCAAAATAAAAGGAAGGAAATATAGTGAGTAAATACTGAGCCACAGCAAGTGGGCAAACCAGCTGGGCAAATCCAAACTCTGTGTCTCCATGTCTGAGATCAAACACTTTTCAGATTTCCAACTTTTTTCAGCTTTTTTGACTGTAACACTCTTCTTTCTCTTGATCTAGTTAAACTCCCTTTTAGCAACTCTCCTTGGCAGGTGTTCCATGACTCTGGCATCTCTAACATCTTTCTTGGGTTCTCCAAGGCAATCCAGGCTTCAGGTTCCCAACTTTATGCTATGGCCTCTCTACCGGGCATTTATTCAGGGACATCACTGACACATGCCTGGTCTCAGTGGCTTTCTTCAGGAATGAAGGCAAATTCCATAACCTGGTTCTTTTATCCTTAAGTCTAAAGCCAGAACCACGAGGCCAAAGTTGCCAAGTTCTGCTTCTTGCTTATGCTGAAACATGACTCCCCTCATTCAATTACATATTTACAAGCTTTCTGTCTTTCACAGCCTAAGGTTGGCTGTCCTGAGATTTGCTCTGTAGACAAGGCCGGCCTCAAACTCAGATATCTTTCAATTATATCTTTACCAGCTTTATTTTTTTTCATAGTTGTAAACAGAGACTGCACTTACATTTCCTATTTGCCTAGACCTGAATAATCACACAGAAACTACATTAATTACAACACTGTTTGGCCAATTGCTCAAGCATATTCCTAGCTAACTATTAACATCTTAAATTAACCCATTTCTATTAATCTGTGTATCACCACGATGCTGTGGCCTACTGATAAGGTTCTAGTGTCTTTCTCCTTTGGTAACTATATGGAGTCTGCCTGACTCTTCCTTCTTTTTCCTTGCATTCAGTTTAGTTTTCCCACATATCTCTATTCTGCCCTTTCATAGGCTAAAGCAGCTTCTTTGTTAACCAATAAAACATATTCATAGAATACAGAGGGGAATCCTGCATCACATCATTTTCTTCCTGCCTAACCTTGGCTGTCTTTGAGCTTGCTCTGTAGACCAGGCTGGCCTCAAATTCAGAAATCTACCAGTCTCTGCCTTCCTAGTTGTAGGATTAAAGGCACACATGACCACACCCTGTTCTAAACTTTTCTTTAATTCCTTTTCACAAGATGGAAATTTAGCTGTGTGGGATCTTGTCCTGAAGTCACCACTCCCTTTACTTAATTTCTTTGATCGTTTGTTTCTATTATTATTTCTTAATACATTTATCTCCTTGAACACAGGACTTAGCTCCATTCTACTTTCTGGTGCTCTTTTTCCCCTCAAATATTTTTTCTTGCTCAGTTTCTTCTTTTCATTATGAATCTTTATCTGAGTTAACAGTAATAACTACATGACAGACTCTGTACGAAGTTGTTTTCAGGTTTCTTCTGCCAATGAAATTAATCCAACTCTTCACTTTAACCTTAGGCAGACTCTTAAAACAAGGGCAAAAAGCAGGCACTCTATTCACTAAAATATCACCAAACCAGTCTCTAGGTCACATACTAACATTCTTCTTCTCTGAAACCTCTTAATCCCCCACAGTTCATCAAATCACATTCAGCACCACTGTCTTCCATGCTCCTACTAGTATGGCCCACTAAGCAGCACTTAAAACATTCTACTGCTTTCCTAACCCAAAGTACTAAAGTCTAAATTCCTCCAAACCGAAACATGGTCAGGCCTATCACAGCCTGACATCACTCTTGTCGCCAACTTCTGCCTTAGTTAGGGTTTCTATTGCTGTGAAGAGACATCATGAACACAGAAACTCTTGTTAGAAAAACATTTAATTGGGGCTACTTACTTACAGTTTAGAGATCCAGTCCATTATCATCATGGCGGGGATCATGGCAGCACTCAGGCAGATGTGGTGCTGGATAGGAAGTTGACTGGGTGGTATCCTAGCATAGGAAACCTCAGAGTCCACAATCACACACTTTCTCCAATGAGGCTATTTCTACTCCAAAAAAGCCACACCTCCCTCCATGAGATTATGGGGGCCATTTTCTTTCAAACCACCACAGATATTGTTATAAATTAAATTCTTTGCATTTATTGATTTCCATTCTAAACCATGCCTGCATCATTGGCATGAAGCCAACTGGTAAATAATCCTTTTGATCTGTTCTTGAATTAATTTCCAATCCTCTATTTGAGAACTTGTTTAAAGATTTATTTGTTTTATTTTATGTGTATGGGTATTTTGTCTTCATGTACAGATATGTGTACCACATGCATGCCTGGTGTCATGGTTCCCCCGGAACTGGAATTAAAGATAGTTGTGAGCTACCATGTGGGTGCTGGGAATTGAACCTGGGTTCTTTAGAGGAGCAGCCAGTGGTCTTAACTGCTGAGCCATCTCTCCAGTCCCCTTTGGAAAAGTTTTGCATCTATATTCATATATTTATTAGAGAGATAGATATTTTTGTTGTTGTTGGGTCTTTGGGTTTGCTATTGGAATAATTTTGGATTTATAAAAAAATTTGGATGTGTTCCTTCCTTTCTTGTTTTATGGACTAATTTGAGGGGTGTTGATGTTAAGTTTTTGAAAGTCTGGTACATTTTGTGATGTCTCCATCTGGGCTTGGTCTCACTTTCCCATTGTCCACTGCTAGTATACACAGGAGAGCAGCTAATTTGGTGCATGATCTCATACACTACTGCTGAAGCCACCCATCTGTTCTGACGGTTCTTTCACAGATTCTTTTCAACAAGCAAAACTAATGTTTTTAAAATACAGGCAATATTTCTTCATATGCAAAAGGGAGACTTTTAATTTCTCTTTCTTGGATTGCATTTTCAGTGCTATGATACACAGCTGTAGGTGAAAGCAGGTGTCTTTGACTTATTCCTGATCTTGATGAAAAGTTTAATTCCACCTTTCATAATTGTGATATTAGTGATAGGCTTTTAAATATCATGCATAAATATTCTATTTATATCATTTCTACCCGATCCCTCCTTCCATTCCATGTCCCCCCATTCTCTCTCAGCTAAACATTTCTACACACACACATACACACACACACACACAGACACACACACACACATACAATGTGCTGAGTCCATTTAGAGTTGCTTCTATTGTTGGACTCTAAAGTCCAATCACCCAGGAGGAGTCACCCCAAGAGACCACTCTCACACCACAGTTGATGTAAAAGCAAGAGGATTT
>NW_004949107.1:4909362-4926185 GCF_000317375.1 Microtus ochrogaster | reverse complement strand
TTCCAGGAATAGAGCTCTATTTGGAGAACATCCACAAGGACGCAAGGTGATGGAAAGTCCCCAACATTCCAGTATGTGCATGTGCAGTTATTAGGTTCCCAGGGGAAGGGGGAAAGCACTAGGGCTGAGAGGCCTCAGAAATGCCTCAGAGTTGTCCTAAATTTCTACACTATGTATATATGTTTAGCAATGACCAGCTGGGGTTAGGTAACCTGTTGATGAGCTTGTCTTGGAAGAAGAGTGATTCTACTTCTCTTAGCCATTCATTAATAACTTGTAGCTCCTCATTGAAGCATAGGGCCTTGCAAATTTTCCCCTGTTGACCTTGGCTGTCCACAGGTGTTGTCATTATGCAGGTCTTGTTTAGGTAAGCATATTGTTGAAATATCATGGTATAGCTTCTCTATCATATACAGAAAACACTCTCTTGATCCAGACATCCTTTTCCTCTGATCTCATAGTCTTTTTTTTTTCTCTTTTCTTTGGAGATTTTCATGAGCCTTTGGTATAGAAGTTGCATTGTAGATGTAATAGTTGAATTTGGGTATCCCTTGTCTGTTGTTACCTAACTTTTGACCAGTTGTGGATATCTGTAATAGTCCCCACCTGCTGCTCAAAGATCATTCATGAAGAGTGAGAGTCACAGTCATATATCTAAAGATTCACAGCTAGGATCCACAAATAAAAGAGAATATGTGGCGTTTGTCCTTTTCGGCTTATGTTTATACTCACTCAATATAAAAATTTCAAGGCCTATGCATTTACCAGTGAAGATCTAAGCAGGAACCGCATGGTCAGACCTAGGCCTAGGAATGTAGGAATCACACTGATGGATGAGGTTCTAGGGAGCTCACCAGTCAAAGCTGGTCAGGTGGGCTGGTTGTACATCTGCAGTTAAACCTGGAAGTGAGGATCTGGCAGAGGTGGGCTTGGTTCTCTCCTTCCGTTCTTAGTTTATTTATTTTTTAATCACAAAAAGGTGGGGTTGAACTTAATCTAATGCCCCTCCATGTTGTTAAGAGATTATGTGAGTTTTGTGTTTAATTTGTTCAGTATGTCATGTCACATTGCTCAATGCCTATATTGACCTGCATGTTTAGACTGTGTCCTTTTTGGTTTTGCTATGTAATTTTTTTCTAGATACTTCTATATTTGCTTGTATTCCTAATAGTCACAACACAGAGACTATTAGTCTGCAGCTTTCTTTCCTTGTGAATTTTTGCTAAGTTTTTAGAATCAGAGTAATACTTACCTCATAGAATTTGAGTAAAAAAACTGCTTCTCTTATTTTTAGACACTGAAATTTTGCAGTATACTTATTATTTCTTTCTTAAGCAGATTAGTTGTACAGAAGTAGATAAAACCTCTGGACAATGTTCCTGTTTGGCAGTCAATACTTATTATTTGTTTTTAGAAACCCATGAATCTTACTTTCTGCAATATTATCAAGTCATTAATTTATTAAAAATACCTAGTGATATCTTGAGCTAGTGGATTGTACTGCATCTCAGTAATTGGAAGGCTGAAGCAAGGGTATTGCCATGTTTGAGGCTACCCTTTGCTCCCTGCCAGTCAGATTGAGAACCTGTCGGAAAAAAAAATCAAACAAAAAAAGCCCAAAGGCTACACATGAAGCACATATAAGGCAGTATGGTAGGAGCTTCTTCTACAGTAATGAGAAATATATCACGTGCCCTGGAATAGTTAGTCTAATGACACACACCTTTAATCCCCGCACTCGCGAGGCAGAGACAGGTGGATCTCTGTGAGTTCCTGGCCAGCCTGGTCTACAGAGTTCCAGGACAGCCAGGGCTACACAGAGAAGCCCTGTCTCGAAAAAAATCAAAAAGAAAATGCAAGTAAGTGAGGTGGAATGGAGACCAGCCTGGTAGAGCCCACCTGCAGCTCAGATAACTGAGAAGATCGCCAGTTCGATGCCTGTCTGTGCTACAGAGTGAGCTTAAGGCCAGCCCATACCTTAACCACACACTATCTCAAACAAGCAAACAAACAAACAAGAAGACTGGGGGATACAACCCAGTGGTGGAACACTTGTGTTACATGTAGAAGGTCCTGGATTCAATTCTTGGCCCCATAGACACACAGTACGGTCGGGGTGGTTTATAATTGCTGCGGTTGTTCTGTAACTTGGTTTGGTTGACTGGGTTTCATACATGGGAATTACACCCTGAGAGTTACAGGAAACAAAATAATAACGTCACCATCTGACTGTACCAGGAGGAGTGGAGAATATGCAAGAGTTTACAAACCTGACCTACAGAGCCTGTTGTCTAAGTAGGAAACCCCCAAGAAATGAGTCTCATTCACGGGGCTGGCCAATTCATGGAGTATGATGTAGTCCAGGATTTCCCAAAGGGCCTTATGTAGGAAAACGAGGATTTCTAACCCCTCAGTTCTGAGTGACTATGAAATCCTGCATTTCAATACACTTCCAGGTGACCTTATTTTGTCTTGAACTTGCCTCCACCTCCACCACGTGGGAAAGCCAAGAGTCAAGAAATGCATGATGAATGAGAGAAACCACTTCCTTCAGGCTCCCCAGGGGAGCTGAGCTGCTGTGGGATTGTCTGTGGAGGAGAAGGCCCAGGAAGTCACTGGAGTCTGCATGTAACCCCTAACATTATACGAGCAAAGCAGCAGCGAGGGAATACGGCATGGCTTAGCCTCCTGAATGATGTCATTTATGCTGAAACTTAATTATAAGTGAACATCCATCTCTCCTGTCAAACAATGCAGTGTACACAGGCCAAATCATTTTTAATGTAAATATAAATGGTTCTTGGGGATGGCCACTGGGGAGGTGGTTAGTGTGGGGAGGGAGGCGAAGGATGGAAAGCTAATTCTACTTTGTCAAGGGAAAATTGCTTCGGTACCTTGAGATTCTGTACCCATTAGGAGTAAAGAAAGAAAGAAAAATAACGCAAATCCTTGGCTACAAGAAGGGGCTTGTGAGTGTTTGCAATGCACAGTTACTCGAAGGATTCCATTTTGTGTTTTTCAGTTACATTTTCAGCTTAGAAATAGATTTTTTTCTTTCAGCATGGGGGCTTTTCATTGGTTCATTTGTTTTCATTTATATGGTTGTATTTCCTGGTGTATTTCTGTTCTCATCTTTTTCTGGGATCATGTATATAATATCAATTTGGTAAAAACTAAAGATTATTCCTAGAAACCAATATGCAAAGCCAGAAAATACAAAAACTTTAAGCTTCTTTTTGGTAGATAAGATTGTTTATTTGGAAATTTATGAACCTGAAACCACCCAGTTTCATATGCTTTTCAAAGGCTAAATAGCTCCAGGAAAGATGGGAAAAAAACCTAGAGAAGCCTTGTCCCTGTGTGCTGGGCAGGGAGTGGTTCCAGGGAGCCCAGAGCATATGTATTGACCAGATTGGTGCATCTGGGTCTTTGGGATGTGCAAATTTGTCATACATACATACTGTGCCTAATATAAACATTTGGAAATTTTGGACCAGAGTTCTGAAGTCAGCTTCTATCAATGTGACTTTTTTGCTTGGAAATTGTGGTCGGTACTGTATGAAGTAATGTGGAGGGCACAGAAGAAGTATGGTACTCTTCCTCTATGTGAGGGATTAAATACACTAAATCGATCAACAAATATATCGTGTAATATTTATAACATTGTAAAGTGGTGTCTATCTTAAAGGAGGGGGGGGAGGGGAGAAGAGTGAAGAGGAGGGAAAGGTGAAAGAGAGGAGAGGGGGGGGAGGGGAAAGGGGTGTGCTTCTCCCAGGCTGTGCTCTGGGCTCTCAGCACTGGGGTCTCCCAGGGTTCCTGTCCTGACTACAGGGCTGTGTCCCTTGACCCCTCCAGGGCTGTGTCTGTTGACTTCTCCAGGGCTGAGGCACAGGCTTTGGTCATCTTGTTAGGCACCATCTGCAAGACCAGATCCCAGAAGCATGCCCCACCTGATGCTTATACTGCTTGTAAGTGCTAGGAAGCCACATGTCTTATGATTCCTCCCTCCCTCCCTCCCCTCCTTCCCTCCCTCCCTCCTTTTCTATCAAGCCTCTGAGTTCTTAGGGAAAATTGGACTCAGAAATGAAACTTGAGGTAACCCCAGCTCTTTTCGTCGCTTGCTCGCGATTCTCTTCACAGCGTGTTTGACATTTGTTGGCTCCCACCCCAGCACCAAGGAATAGGCACCATGGCAGGCAAAGACCTGAGAGGGAGCATACTCTTCCCATCAAACTGCCCATCTTCTACACACTTTTAAGATTTCTTGAGGAAGAAACCTCCATTTAGCTGTGGTAAAATGAGCACACAGAAAAGGCTGGGAAGGGAAGGGAAAGCTAGGCAGAGTCCCTTTGTTCTGGTCCATGACAAATTCCTAAGAGATGCAGAAAAGGAACTGTGTTGAGAGAGGGAAGGAGAAAGAAAGGGGAGGGGACAAAGGCTTCTGCTCTGCTTCCTCCACTCCTCAGAGAGAGACTGGTGTCAAGATCCTCTCCTGTTAGCCAGAAGCAGTGGCCCATGCTTGCAATCCTAGCTACCTCAGAGACCACGGCAGGAAGGTTTTGAATTCAAGGCCAACCTGGGCTATACTGTGAAACTCCTATCTGGTTCTTGGGGCAGAAATTGGCAGGATTAGCCCACACTTCAGTTTGGGTCGGTGTGGCTGGATTTGACTTCATGGTTTCGGGGAAAACGGTTAGCGATTTTACAGCGGTGAAAGATGGGCTTTGGTTGGTCATTTCCAAAGAAACTTTATTCCTTCCGGCATCCACTTCTCTCATATATTAGATCTGGACAGCAGCTTCCCCTTCATCCCTTCCCTCCCCTCCCCTCTGTCCCTTCCCATACCTCCCCTCTCCCCCATATCCACACTCACTCTGTCTCCCTTCAGAAAAGAGCAGGCCTCCTAGGGACATCAACCAAGTGCAGCATAGTATGTCATGATAAGACCAGGTACAGAAATCACATCAAGGCTGGCCAGGCAACCCAATAAGAAGAAAAAGGGTCCTGTAAGCAAACAAAAGAGCCAGCAAGATCCCTGCTCCCACTGCCAGGAATCTCACATGAACAGCAAGCCACTCGGCCATAGCATAGATGCAGAAGAGCTAGGTCAGACCCCTATAGGGTCCCTGATGTCTGAGAGGCTCCATGAATCCCGATCAGTTGATTTTGTGGACCATGTTCTCCCTCTGTTCCAGACTCCTCTGGTTCTCCCATCCTTCCTCTCCTTCCTCTGCAGGACTCCCTGAGCTCTGCTTGGCTGTGGACTCTGCATCTGCTCTCATCAGTGGCTGGATAAAGGCTCTCTGGTCTCTGCAGTGAAGATTCTGCTAAGGCCAAGGGCATGGTCAAGAGGACAAAATGGCAACCCACAGAATGGGAAAAGATTTTCAACAACTGCACATCTGGCAGAGGGCTAATATACAAAAATATATAAAGAACTCAAGAAACTAGTCATCAAACAAACTAAATAATCCAGTTAAAAAGTTGGGTACAGAGCTAAACAGAATTCTCAACAGAGGAATCTCAAATGACTGAGAAATACTTCAAAAAATGTTCACCATCCTTAGTCATTGTGGAAATGCAAATTAAAAATGACTTTGAGATTCCATTTTACTCCTGTCAGAATGACTAAGATCAGACCCTCAAGTGATAGCTTATGCTGTGGAGGATATGGAGTAAGAGGAGCGCTCCTCCCCCGCTAGTGAGAGTATGAACTTGTATAGCCGCTCAGAAATCAGGATAGCAATTTCCCAGAAAGCTGGGAATCAACCTACCTCAGGACCTAGCTATACCACTCCGGGGACACACCCAAAGGACACACTCTCTTATCACAAGGATACTTGCTTCATTATATTTATAGTGGTTTTATTCAGAATATCCAGAAACTGGAAATAACCTAGATGTCTCTTAACCTAAGAATGGATAAAGAAAATGGGATACATTTACACAATGGAGTATCATTCAGCTGTTAAAAACAAGGCCATCATCAAATTTGCAGGCAAATGGATGGAACTTGAAAAAAAATCATCCTGAGTGAGGTAACCCAGACCCAGGAACACAAACATGGTATACACTCACTTATAAGTGGATAGTTATAAGTTTACTTATAAGTGTAAAATTAAGGAAAATCAAGGTCTAGTCCACAGACCGAAGGAGGCTAATAAGAAAGGAGGGCTTAAGGGGGACATAGGGATCTCCCAGAGTAGGGGAAATGGAATAGATTTTGAGGGTGGACTCAGGACAGGTGGCGCTGGGAACAGAAAGTGTGGGATGGAGGAGAAAATATTGGGAGAAATGACTGGAACTGGGTGGCATTTCAGGGCAAGGTGGAAATTCCTACCAAGGACTGCTAGTAGTCGGGCCAGAGCCTGAACCAGACATCTTCTGTAACCAAGCAAGGCCTCAAGCGAAGCGATCGGGACACCAACCCAACCACAAAACTTAGACTTACAGTGTGTGCTGCCTTCAGAGTGTTCTGAGACCAGCGCCTGGCAGAATCCTCATCAAAGAGACCTGAATTCCCATTCTTGGCACAACACCCGCCTCCTCTCGGCAAGGTGAGGAAGAGATGGAGGTGAACTTGTTCTGTAGTTTAAATTAAAAAAAAAATAGAAAACTTTTCTTTCTTATCACTGCAGCCCATGTACTAGAAAATGCTGTTTTGGATTTTTTTTTTTTTTACCTTAGTTTTGTATCTATTGCATTGTGACTTAGAAATGCCTTTCTCCTTCCCTTCTGAATTCATTAAATTTCAACTTAATATTTTTTAAGCAATTAAGGGTTTTCCGCAGCACCAACAAGCTGCTGACATTTACAAACTCATCAGTCACTGTTTCTTGGATCCTAGAGGGGCATCATCCTCTGATGGGAGCCTTAAAAGGGAGGATGGCAATGCCTGCAGATTTCCAATGTAAAATTTAAATGGAAATCTCTAGTTTCCCAGTACAACATCACTGCCTTGAGAAAATGAGTTAAACATACTGTGTACGATGTGACCCCTGCCCACGATGGGGTGGGATTTGCAAGAGGGGTGCGCTAGGTAAGTGGCAACAAATCTTTCTAGAAGCATGACTCGCCCTTCTGGTATAGAAGGCACATTTTTATATTTGAGGGCAAATTCAGAGTAAATACTATTATTCTCTGTGGCAAGTATTCTCTAGATTTGATGAACAAAATTCACCAAAGGGGATTCGAGGTCCAATAAAATACAAAGACCTTCTTTTTTCTTAGCTTATATCAAGTGAATTTTGCTGCCTATTGACTTCAGTTCCTAAACAAGCAACCATGCAAACATGTCAATAAAAACATGTAAGGTGCAAGTATCATCAAAGACCATTGGTGACAGCAACAACGCAAGCTAGAGGGCAGGTGAGGGTTCTCTTTTATGGGGAGCAGTGAGAACTATATATGTTATAGGAGTTCTGGGAGATATTGAAGGCAAAACATACACACTTGTACATTTATTGGAATAAAACACTGTGTGAGCGGGCTCTCTTCAGAGCCCACTGTTGAGAGTTGTTAACCGTGGGGAACTTGGCAGCAAGGGGGATGGGAAGAATGAAGGCTGGGGATAAGCTATGTTTTCAAGGATTCGTAAGGAAGTTCAAATGCTGCCCAATTGTCCTGAGACATGTCACGGGCTGTCAGAGGCAGCTCAAGTTTGCCTATGTTGAAATATGAAAAGCCAACATGGATCTTAGAACTGATGGCATGTAGTAAGTGTTCCACTTTGCATATTTGCCACATGTTTGAATTTCACACTGGAGGAGTCTCACAAAAGGAAACTGATGAGTTCTGCTCCACACCATTTTCTAACATGGGATGTTTTTTTGGGGAGAAGTAGCTTACGGATTCACCCATGGGAGGGCATTCCCTGCAATGCCTAGGCACTGGTTGTATCTTTGGCCAGTGTTTGTCTCTTTTGGTTGTATCCTGGACTCACTCTGACACTACTAGGTCCTTTCTGGTTTGTAAAGGATTTCAAAGTTTTGCTGCATTTATGCCCTGTCTCACAACTCTCTGTACTTGAATAGAGTTCAGTTTCGTAATTCAAAGAAGAAGTCTAATTCATTCTTGAGTTTTATTACTCATTTCTGAGTTGCTATGTTGACTTCTGTTCATCTGGGATGCCTTTTTTTTTTGTTTGTTTGAGACAGGGTTTCTGTAGCTTTGGAGTCTGTCCTGGAACTAGCTCTTGCAGACCAGGCTGGCCTCGAACTCACAGAGATCTGCCTGTCTCTGCCTCCTGAGTGCTGGGATTAAAGGCCTGCGCCACCACCGCCCAGCTCATCTGGTATGTCTTATGATGTCATTTTCATACTCGCTTTTAGCCCATGTGGAATTGTATACCATGGTTTCATTCTATTTCTCGAATATGTCTTTTTAACATAATTGTAGTCTTGGTAGCAACAGTATTACGTTCCCCCTCTGCCTCTGTGGAAGCCTGCGTGGAATTTAACCTCAGTACTTTTCTGTAGATGATGCTTTAAAATCGATCTCCCTGAATACTACAGATGGGACTCACATAGCTTTCTGAGCTTCGCGGATCCCTTCTGTGGCTCTGAGGTACAGAATATATAAATATATAAAGCGTATATAGTTGCATGTTTGCATGGCTGGCTCTTCTTGCTGTTATTGTCTGTACTTTTCTGTTCTCTGTTGCTGTCATCCACTACATGATCAAATGGTATTCCACTCTCAGTGTGTGCTCTGCACTGTGGCTATGGGGCTCTGTCTTGGAGAGGAGCCCCGAAGGGTCAGTTTGCGAAGTGTGTAGAGGCCACACTACTCCAGCAGGCAGACTTCTTGACTTTACATGCTGTTGATAGGAACCGGACCCCTCCTTGTCTCTGCTGCTTTTCTAACTGTCCTCCTCTGAGTGAGCCTTCGAATGGATGCCACTAGTCACAGAGAAGCCCGTCGGCTTCAGCTTCTTCCCACTGTGCTGTTTCATACTACTTTTACCATTGCGGGTAGGACAGTATGGTGACCTAGAGGCTGGTGGTGACCTGGGCCTGCCTCATCACATTCGGAGATTTGTGTGAATGCTTCATTGTCTAGGTCTCTTATTGATGTTTTCCCATGAGGTTGGGGCTCGGCTGTAATTGCTGTGCAAGTTTGGGTGCAGGGTTTGGGAAGATCTGGCAGCTATGCTTCTTTGACTGGACCATTGCCACAATCATCATCTGCCACATGACCTGCTGATCACATCACTAGGAAAACCTTTCAGACAGGAATTCGGAGAGCCTTGGTGTGAGATAGGCTATCCAAACAAATACTGGGTTTTGTTTTCTATTTTTCTTAATAAGGCTGTTTTAATTTTCATTTTTTGATTCTCCCCCACTTTTTTTTAGATAGATAGTAGTTAGAATTATCATGAAGATATAAAGTTGAGTGGATAGGGACATGGAGAGGACCTGGAAAAAGCTGGAGGTGGAGAAAGGATATCACCAAAATATATTGTATAAAAGAAAATTCTTTTTTTTTTTTTATTTAAAAAAAGAAGAGCCCGTCAGAACCCAAACCTTACAAGCAGGCACACCAGGCACCAGGACAGGAATTTTACTGAGTTTTTATTCTAAAGCAGGGAGTGGCTGTGTCTCATTCCATTTGTGGGAGCTCAACCTCAGAATCTGATGAAAGTACTTAAACTGTAGTGCGAAGGGGAAGTGTGCATGTTGGATAAGCATGAAACAAAAGATAGGGCGGGGGCAGGGCTTATGGAATACTGGCCATTGGTAACCCTAGCTACCTTTATCAGAAAAGGTGCCTGTTTCTTGCTTAGAGGTTTCAGATGCTGTCTGTTCCCATTTGGGCTGGTAGAGCTGAGGATCGGCTAAGGTAATCCATCTTGCAGGTTTTACTTGACATGGTGAGGATGCTAGGATGCAGCAAGAGTGAGAACCGGCTATCAGGTGACTGAAGACAGCCCGGGATCATCTTGTCTCTAGAACCTCTGCACAGTTATGGAATGTGGGGAACAGAGAAGTCCTGAAGGGATGTGCATTTTTGACATGATCATGGCCGCATCAAGGACACCAGACCAGTGGTAACGGTAAGGTCTTTCCTAGGTCAGACTCAGAGGAATGTCAAGGCCTTCCCCTGGTCCAAGTATGGCGTTGATTTTGAGTGTAGAAAGTATTGGTAACAATTTTCTCTTCCTACGTGACCGAAGCCCAAGACTGCTCTCATGGAGAGATGCCTACTAGCAAGATTAGCCAATCCCCTTCTGCATAGTCAGTGGTATAACTTGTACTCACCCCCTCATCAGCCATGGCAAATTTACCCCTCATCAGCTGCATGTGGCAAAGGTGCTGAGTTTCCAGGCTGCCGATGAACCCCCATCAGAGTGCGTGACCCTGCTGATGCCAGGTTTTCTGTAGGTGTGTCTGGCGTGTCTTCATTTCCTGCCACCTCAATCAGCTCAGTTCCAAAGCCGTACAGGTTGTGGCATGGGGGTTCTAATCAGGATGCAGAATATTTTAAAAGTTGTTTGTTATTTTTGTGTGTGGGTACTCATGCACTTCAGCGTGCAAGTAGAGCTAGCAGGAGAGCTAGCTGTGGTCAATTGTTTCCTCACACCAGATACATCCTGGGAATCAGACTCTAGGCTGTTAGATTTGACAACAAATGCCTTTACCCACAGAGGCTTCTTGCTGGCCCCAGCCTCCAGCCTTTCCTCTTACTCTCAGACGTTGGTAGTCTGGGTCTCCCTTCTAACTTTGGGTGACACAGGGTGTGGCCTCCACTGGTGATTGTTTTCCCCTAAGAAGTGCAAGGCAACAACTTAGCATGACACCGACAGAGGAGAAAGTTCTAGTTGATCAAGGCCAAAACTGACCTTTACTTCCTTTTGTATTGCTTTCTCAAGCAGCCCGGAGCAATTCTGGCTAATAAGTGATAGGATTCCCAAGTAATTTTGGATCCATATCTGGACAATAAAGGGCAAAACTGTTCATCTTTAGTGCTTTGTCATGAGACTCAACAGCAATTGTGGGCTTGGAAGCACAGAAATATTTGAAGGGAGAGATGAATATCTGATCAAACAAAATGGAAAAGGTTAATAATATGAGAAAACAGACTGAGCATAGTCAGGGTCTAAGCTGTATTTCTTAGAGTTGGAGAAAGCAAACTAAGCCCCTAGACCATATACGGTCAGCGCCTGGCCTTTACAAATAAAGTTTATTGAAACACAGTCATGCCTATTTATTTACTAGAGTTGATGGCTTATTTCATATTACAGCGGCAGAATCAAACAGTTCCAGCAAACATCCATTACAGCCTGCAAAGCCAAAAATCCAGCACTTAGTCCCTAATGGAAAAGGCTTCTCGATCCCTGCCTTGGCCCTAATGGTGGCAGGAGCTTTCATTTTGCTGAGCCTTATTACTTTCCTTTCACCTACTTCTGATGCTAAGGCGAGGTTATACACCTCTCCATGAAAATCAAGTGTTGTGTAAGACAAAGGAAGAAGGGAAGAAATTCTATCAGCCCCGACCAGAGAGCTCGCAGCTATTAGCCCTAGTTCCCTGGTAAGTGGATTGTGAAGGTGCTGATGGAGCCGTATATCTAACTTCTCTTTCTGGGGAAAAGCATTTCAGGCGTATCGGCGCTCATATTCATTGTGCACATGTCTCATTACAGCTTATGTTGCTCTAAAAATGGACTCCTCGTTGAGATAATAGTATTGGATCAAGATTTAGTTTATGTTGAAATGCCTTGATTGGGGTATTACAGTATGAGGAAGGAAGGAAAAGGCCAACGTGCTTACATTAGATGTAATTTAGTAAAAATGGAAAGTTCAGGCGTTACGGAGCGAACATTTATGGCTCTTGGCTTTCTGTACTTATCTTTTAAAGTTCCCACTTACAACATTTTCTTTCTGGGCTCCTTAAAAATAATGAATAATTTTGCCCCATAATCACAGCTCAGGATACCTTGGTATATATTAATAGAAAAGAACAGATTTCTTTGGAAAATGCTCACATCGACGGGCAGAACTTGAAAATGACCTGACTCGTTGGGCTTGTACCATTAAATTGTTTGGAAAACCTAGTTTAAAGCTGTGTTCAAAGCACTCACCTGTTCAATGGATCAACTCTGAAGCTCCTTATAATGAACAAGTTCCCCCATGAGCTCTATAGTCTTTCTCTAAGACTAAAGTCATATTTTAGCAAGTGTTAAAAGTCTACCTGCTTGAAAAGTTGTGCCCACCCTCAATCTGGGAAGGATTGCAAATCTGAGAATTCTTTAGAAGGTCAGATTTAATATCTGTCATCCACCGCATGTTTCTCTCTTCTGCTTCTGAGCTGTTGGTAAGGTATTTCTCTGCTTTCTTTATGCTAGGGATAGCTCTTTTTCTGACCAGAGAAATACACAAGGAAGTGTTTTTTAATATGCATAGTATTTCAAATTTATTATTTGAGAATTTCATACATGGATAAATGGATTTTGATCACTCCTCTCTCCAAATCTCCAGATTTCTCCCACATTGCCATTTCAACTTCTTGTTCTCTTTTTGAAAATTTCATAGCCCACTGAATTCACCGAGTATGACTCATGGGTGCGCAGGTATGAGAGCATCTGCTGAAGTGTGGTCAACCTACCAGGGGCTATACCTCCAGATAAAACTGGCTCTCGCTCCCCAACAGCCCTCAACTGTTGGGGTGTGGGCTCACCTCCAGGCTTGACTGTTGAGTAGTTTGATCCTGCATGGGTCTTGTTTTACAAGCACAGCTTTGTGAGCCCATTAGGGCAGCTCAGAATGAGGGGTTCAGAGAAAGGAAGTCTTCATCACCATTTCTGATTGTTGGTGGGGTTTTTTGTTTGTTTTATTTTGTTTTTGATTTTGAGACAGAGCCTTGATATGTAGTCTAGGTTGACTGAACCTCCTGAGTTCTGTGGTTACAGCTATACAACACCACAACGAGCCTGGTTGTCAGTTTTAAAAGTCCCGTGCCACTAGGACATGTGCTCAACTATGTTCATAGCAGCTTTGTTTGTCATAGCCAGAACCTGGAAACAACCTAAATGCCCCTCGACGAAGAATGGATAAGGAAATGTGGTACATTTACACAATGGAGTACTACTACACAGCAGAAAAAAAAAATAACTACATCTTGAATTTTGCAGGAAAATGGATGGAGCTAGAAAACATCATTTTGAGTGAGGTAACCCAGACCCAGAAAGACAATTATCCCATGTACTCACTCATAAGTGGCTTTTAACATAAAGCGAAGAAAACCAGCCCACAAATCACAATCTCAGAGAACCTAGACAACAATGAGGACTCTAAGAGAGACAGACATGGATCTAATCTATATGGGAAATAGAAAAAGGCAAGATCTCCTGAGTAAATTGGGAGAGGGAGAGGCAGGGAGGGGAGCAGAGAAAAATGTAGATCTCAATAAAAATCAATAAAAAATAAAAAATAAATTCTAGGTTAAAAAAAACTCCACCTGTGGATATCCACGGCGACTCTCCATTTCTAGATGGTATTGAGTATATTTTAGACTCTAAAATTTGGCTGCATTAGGTGCTGTTCTCCTTACTATGAGAGGAAGCTTGAGAAGGAGCCACTTCAGAGAAGAAGGCTTGTTATGGCTTACAGTCAATGCACCGTGTGGGAGGCGTGGCAGAAGGACCTGCCTGCAGCTGTGGTAATGGAAGCATCCTCCCATGGGGATGGACCTGGAAGCAGAGAGAGAGAAAAACACCATTCCTTAGCTGATTTTCCCCGGGATCCCAGCCATGGGATGGGTCTACCTACTCAGGACATGCCTTCCCTCCTATGATGATCAATCTTCATGGTCAACTTGATGAGATTTAGAATCCCCAGGAAAACTTACCTCTGCGTGTGTCCCTGAGGCTGTTTCCAGAAATGTCTAAAGGAGCAGGGAAGACCCACCTCCTCTGAACGTGCTGGAATGAGCCCAGCAACAGCCTCCATCTCTCTCTGATTCCAACTGCAGGCGCAGCAGTGTGACCAGCCAAAGTTTAGCCGTCAGGCCTTCTATATCATGATGAACTAGATCCTCAAATTGTGGGCCAAGAGAAACCCTTGCTTTCTTAAATTGCTTGGGTCAGGGATTTCATGAGAAAAGTAATCTCCCTGGAAAACTCTCACAGGCCCCCTCAAAGTGTTCCCCATTAATGCTCTTGTTTCTTGATATAATCCAGCTGACAATCAAACCCAATCATCACCCTGGATTGCTGAGTAGAGCGGTGTGGAGGAGACTCTTCAGCCTCCCACAGCAGGCTATAGAGTTAGGGCAGGAAAGGATTCTGCTACATTAGGTCCCTGGGGCATAGAACTTCTTGTTACTGCAGCACACCCTGCTCTTTTCTGACTAATTCCATGTCTCCAAGACGGCGCTATTTTAAAACACTCTCCATAGAGAAAGTAGATTCCATGAAGAAATAACCAATTATTTCCCAAAGCAATGCACGTGCATCTGAGGCCTGGCGTTTTCCTCACGCCTTTACGTGGTTTTTGGATGCAACACGCACTCTGTACCGCCTGCTCACTTTGCGCCATTGCTCTTAGTCTTTGCTTATTTTATGACCAGGAAAGAAAGCATTTGAGGGACTACGTTAGGAGCTGAATGTATTAGATAGTCCAGCTCTCAATCAGCATTCCTTGGCAAAGCTGCCTAAAGAGGGACTTGAGTGGTCTTAGGCCTGGGAGAAACGCAGCTAGGGAATAACAGGCTATTAGCAAATTAGGTCGCTTTCAGCATAACATGGCAGAGCATAGCAGGATAATATAAATATGGATTAGTGCTGCAGTCCGTGTTTGTATTGCAAGAGGTGCAGTTGCTAAGAGTGGAGGAGTCACTGAGGCAAAGATTTAGCCAGAAAAACACATTTTTTGTATGTATCTCAGATCACTTAATCCGATCCTGGACTGCTTTTGAATCCCAGGCATTATACTTGTTAACAGTTCGTCACCTCTTTTTCAACTTGGAGAGACCGAAGCTCGTCCCACACCCCTGATGGCCTTGCATTTGAGCGTTTCTAGCTGCCAGTGGCTGCAGACAGAATCCTTCTTCTCTCTTCTGCTTAATGGGCAAGGATCTCTTTCCAAAGCCTTCTGTTGGGACGAAACCCTTCCAGAGCGCTAAGAAGGCAGCTGCTGAAGGAGAGGCACGCGTGAATGCTACACTATTGCGCCTGCGCAGAGTAGGGCAGTCCTCTGCCTGGAGAACTCTCCAAACCCAATCATTCACTCGCACATGGTAGTGATGGTAATAAAATCCCGCTGCTGGTTTCCTCCAAGCATGGAGTTCTGACAACGTAAGTGCCCCCACAGGGCTGTTATTGTGTGGAGATGGGAGACTGGGAAGGAAGGCGAGACATTCTCTTCATAGTCTTGGTAGCCATGGATTCTTCCGTCATGAAGAAAGCATTCACTTTCAACATGTGTACCCAGCAAAGCCATGAGACATCAGTTCCCCGACCTTACTCTTCTTCCCTTCGTTTATGGGAACTAATGAGTGCTCGGAATTTGTACTCCCATGAGAGTGGCCCAGGAAAAACATAGTGGGTGAGATTTCAACAATGAAAATAAATAAAAGTCAGGAAGAAAGGTTGTTGGAAAATGGCCATCCATGACACCTCCAAATAGCCAGTTTCTTGGGAGAAGTGTCCAATGGTTTTTTCTTCATATTTTTGGATGATATTATATTCTTCAGTGCGAGGATACACATAGCACACATGCAAGCAATGAAGCAAATGTCATACAGTTGTAAACTGTAAATTTGGGTGGCCACCCGAATTTAAACACACAGATGTCACTGTACACCCCCTCCCACGCTTTCTCCAGCCCAAGGGTAAACTTAATATATATTGTTTTACTAAATTCATATATACACAGAGAGTGTATTGCTTTCTGAAGCATATATATATACATATATATATATACATATATATATATATGTGTGTGTGTGTGTGTGTGTGTCTTACATTGTCTGTTGGGATTTGCTGTTTCATTCAGCATTGTGTGTTTCACCCATGTTGTTTGTGAGGTTCTAGGCCATTTATTTTTCTTGCTTTGTAATTTTCCATTATGTGACCATACTACAGCTTGTTCATCTATTATTCTTCTGATGTGCAATTGAAATGTTTCCTAGAACTGGCAACTGTGAATAAACTGCTATTAAAATTCTTACTCATGTGCCCTGGAACACTTGAGGGGACTTTCTCTGGTGTCCCCAGGCTTCAATGCTGCCAAGCTGTGAATATTCCTCTTTACAACACAAGGCCACCTTTTTCCCACCAAAGTAGTCAGACCAGTTTTCAGTTTGCTTTCTTACAACTGTGCAATGAAATAAAAGTCTCCATAGGTCCATATCTTATAATATTTGATATCAGATACGAGAGCTTGGCCAACCTAGCTCATAGATGCAATCTCATGGTCCTAGCTTACATAGTTATGATTGCTAATGAGTTTCAACATCTTCACAAATAGTTATCATGAATGTGTCTCTGTTTTTTATTTTATTTAGAATTATTGAGTTATTTATAGTTATTCTATTTATAGTTATCGAGTGGGCATATGCGCAGGTGCTTGCAGCAGAAGGTGAGCATGGGAAAGCCAGAGCATGACTTTCGGGAGTCAGTTCTTTCCCTCAGCCTTTCACAGGTTCAGGGAACTTAGGTGGTCAGGCTTTTGCAACAAATGTTTTTATCTGTTGAGCCATTCAGGTGACTCTGATTTATTTTTCTATCTAACAAGATAAGCTTTCATTAGA
Source organism: Microtus ochrogaster (assembly GCF_000317375.1). NCBI lineage: Eukaryota > Metazoa > Chordata > Mammalia > Rodentia > Cricetidae > Microtus > Microtus ochrogaster. The sequence continues at coordinate 4,909,436 of NW_004949107.1, read as the reverse complement.
AGGAGGAGGAGAGTGAGAATGAGATCCAGAAGAAGAAGAAGAAGAAGGAGGAGGAGGAGGAGGAGGAGGAGGAG
>NW_004949107.1:4906736-4908523 GCF_000317375.1 Microtus ochrogaster | reverse complement strand
GCTGACGAGGGAGGGGGACTTTATTGGGGGAGGGGGAGGGAAATGGGAGGCGGTGGTGGGGAAGAGACAGAAATCTTTACTAAATAAATAAATAAATAAATAAATAAAAAATTTGTACACAGTAGTAGAAAATTGGTGAAATTCTAATCAACTAAAGAATAGGTAGTTTAGTTGGAGACCAGGACCTCTTGGGTGATGGTCCTGAGGATACATTACCCCAAAAGGAAGTCAGGCTGCCATTATCAAAGAAAGAGAGGATGCCGAGTAGGAAAACAACAGAGACCAATACCTCAACTGAATAGGGGCTTGCTGGGTAGAACAACTAAAAACAGTCCAGCTTCCAAAGAATGCAATTTAAACAACAGATGCTTTTTCTCATTTACCATGAGAAAATAACAATGAGTATTCTATTTGGCTTTCATGTTGGCTGAGATTTTCTAAGCCAAGCTAACTGACATATTGTAAGGTAAGTTTTGTAAGATGGGAGGATGGTAGTGACTCAGTTGAGGCAAGGACAGTTTGTGTCCATGAGTACCGGTGGCCTGGGCACTCAGGAGCCATCATGAAAAGCCATCCTTGGTCAGCGTGACCTACTGAGAGAACAATCACACAGGTCTTCTCATGTAACAAGTCTCTAGGATTCTGAGGGAACCAATCTCTTTCAGACGGCATCATTAAATCCCATTTCTCTTTCAGAATTTGAAGGTGATGTTCACTTTAGATAAGGTTTTAAATTGGAGTAAATCAGATACAGAGTTCTGTGGTCATCACAAGACTGGGCTGCAGAAGGGGTGTGGCTGTGAGCAGAGCAGGTACTACACACGAGATAAAGCTAGTTACAAGTTTCGAAAAGCAGGTGTAGTCAAGCACATTTTCCTCTAAATTTTAAGTTTTAAGAGAGACATTGTTAAAATGCATGTCACTGAATGATGAAAATGGGATCTGTGACATAATTTTAAATATAGACAGTATCAATAATAATAATAATAGTTATGAGTTGTCATTGTTTCTCCTCTGTCTTGGAAAGGTACCCATGTTTCTGGCTTCTGACTCTTGGCTGTTTGCAGTAGTTATGTTTCCATAGGGAAGCCAGCTGAGGTTCACAGCAGTTAAATCACTTACACATGGTCACAAACGACATTGGTAGGATGGTGTCAAATTTGAAATCAGAATTCAAATTGTGCACAAAATAAATTCTGCTATACTTATTTTTCAGCAAAGGGAGATCCAATGTCTAATGATGTGCATAATAGCTGAGCTATGCTTAGGAGATTTGGGTGGGACTGTATTAATTTATTGATAATTGTTTGCTAAACACTCAGTCTGTTGCAATGCACTTGATTGGTGAGAAACGTTATGGAAAGAAAGCTATCATCTTGATATTTCTCTTTAGACTAGCATCCCATTTCTGAAATGCGTCGGGAAATACCCTGTCCTCCCTCTGTGAGTCAGATGGCAGGGTGGAGGACATCACAGAGAAATCTGCCGTTTGGCTGTAGGTCGTAAAGCAGGGGTGGAGAAGAAAGTCTCACACCTGAACGTCTAAAATCCAGGGGCCAATAAAAATCAGACTCATTTGGGTAACAGAATCATGACAACTCTGTATTACAATTCTGTTTATCTCTTGGGCAAATTCCATAGATGCAACAAGCTCTTCTTCCTTTTATACAGGGTAATATCTTACAACCCCCTGTGGGACCATTACCAACCCTCCTGGTGAACTTTTTTGGTTGGGTCGGTACATCTAACCCACTCCTGCTGGCCTGCAGTGCCACTGGCCCCACATG
>NW_004949107.1:4900682-4906636 GCF_000317375.1 Microtus ochrogaster | reverse complement strand
CACACACACACACACACACACACACACACCCTCCTCTTTCTTGTATAATTTGTCTAGTTTCTTGGCTGCTGGCTGCCTTCAGGAGTGAATGAGCATTTTCAGTGGGCAAATATAACCACCTCCCCAATCCTCACCTTCTTCCCCATCCCAGCCCCCGTTAGTCTGAACATCTGTTCACCCTACATTAAATAAGATAGAGCTCACCCTGCGACTCTCAGTTAGGATTCTTTGCATAGCAATTGCTTCCTAGATGCTACGTTTCTAGGAAGAAGGAACTGAGTTTTCCATCCACACTGCAAACCTCAGCCTGAGCGCGGGCTCAAAGATGTATTTCTTTGAGCTGACTTTCTATATCTGAGGGGCAAAGCCATGGTTCTATGTAGATGAGGAGAGAACCACACACTTGTGATTCACATAGTGACTTGTTCTTCATGAGAGAACAGCTCTCACTGCCTCTTCCTTCCTTCCTTCCTTCCTTCCTTCCTTCCTTCCTTCCTTCCTTCCTTCCTTCCTTCCTTCCTTCCTTCCTTCCTTCCTTCCTTCCTTTCTTTCTTTCTTTCTTTCTTTCTTTCTTTCTTTCTTTCTTTCTTTCTTTCTGTGTTTGTTCTTTTACTCTGAGAGGCACCAGTAAACAGAACCCAGTCTTTCTCTTCCCAGTGCAATACTTTGAGCCATTGCTTAAAAATTCCAAGCTCAATTTTCTCATCTTTGAAACAGCACAAACAATCACAAACAATTCAGTGTAGTGTTCTGAGAAAATCCGGGTAACTGCATATGCTGAGTGCCAAGTTGGGGCTAGGCAGGATGATTGCTTATTTACAGCCAAGAGCCAAATGGGCATTTTTAACATCTTAAATCTGGAATAGTTTTTTTTGTTTTTGTTGTTTTTTATTTATGTACACCTAAAACAATGATTGAAATAACTAATTATTTAATTTATTTTCATCTGACAACAGCAGATTTAATTCTGATTACATGGCTTTTCGTCCTAGCAACTTACTTAAAAAAATAACATTTTACTGGCTATAGAAATGGGTTTCTAAAGATTTCTAATGCAGTTCTAATGGATTTCTGTTGTCTGAAATTTCTGTCGTGCCTGGTTCCCGCAGTCATTAAGTCCCAAAGGAATCACACAGAGGTCTATGTTAGTTATAAACTGATTGACCTCAGTTTATATATCTCAGGCTTGTTGTTAACTCTTATAACTTATATTAGCCCATAATGCTTGTATAAGTTAGCCACGTGGCTTGGTAACTTTTTTGGCAAGGCAGTCACATCTTGTGTCCTCTGCATCTGGGTTATGGCTGCAGACAGAAAATTCCCTCTTCCCAGAGTTCTCGTTGCCCTGCCTCTACTTCCTGCCTGGTCACCCCACCTATACTTTCTGCCTGGCTACTGGCCAATCAGCATTTTATTAAAAACAATACATGTGACAGAATAAAAGACCATTGCCCCACAGCAAATTTCTAAGGCAGTTTTTTTCTATGGGTTTTAGTTTTGCTCTTTTTTTTTTTAACATTGTGTATCAGTCAGATAGTGTATAACACACCACAATACGCATATAGTGACTTAAATCACAGCCATTTATTCTGGCCTGCACAGTTGTGAGTTGCGTTCGAGTTAGCTGGGTGTGACTGTGTGGTTCAGCCTCACACTCTGGTCTTCGTTACACATCACATCCACACCTGGTCCCTGACATGGCTGTTCCTCCAATACTGGTGTTGGACCTGTGGGAGAGCAAGCACACCTGCGCAGGTGCATCCTAGGTCTTTGTGCCATGCTATCTGCTAACATTCCTGTGCAAAGCAAATCAGATAGTGGAGTCCGAAGTCAGCGAGCTCCTTTATCCCGGGAGATAGGCGATCAGGAGTAAACACACCCAAGCAAAAATCAATCTGCCAACGTGGGAAGTTTTCAGTCGAGAACAGGGGATCTGTTAATAATTTCTTTTGCACACACTCACAGCAGTGGCGGCTGATACAGAAAGGACTCATTTGTCTCTAGGGTTACATCTGCAGCCAACCTTGCACCCCTAAATGCTTTGCTTTTAGAATGTGCAGTTCAGTGTGGCTAAGGGGGGTGGGTAAGCAACAGGGCTTTAAAAATACAGCACTTCAGAAGATAGGCTGAAGTGAGCTCTGGGGATGTGCCTAAATAGATCGCTATTATTTAAATATGTGATACAAGTTTCTTACAAGAGGAAGATTTGGATTTTTTTTTCCTTTTGTGAAGGAAAATCCAAGCTGTATCTATGCTAGGCTTGATGACTTCTGAAGTATCACATTATGCTTCTCATAGTTGCCTGATTGAAACTTTGATTTGGAGGATTTTTCTTAGTATGGATGTTATACAGAAAGAAAACAGCACCATATTCTATATTCTGAATTTCCATACGTGTGTGTGTTTGGAGTCAGGAGGAGCAGTGTTCCTGTTTATATTCTCGCTTGTTTGTAGTAAAGTCTTCTTAGTATACATGTTTGCTTTCATCTTTAAAAAAATGGTAGAATTACGTGTATAATAAAGAATCATTAAATACTTTTCTTTGGTTGAGGAGATGACTCAGCAGGTGACAATATTTCCCAGGCAAACCTGGCCAAAGTAAATTCAATCCACAGAAGCATGTAACAGGCAGAAGCCAAGGCATGCATCTGAAATTCCAGCATTCCTGGGATAAGATGGGGGGGCAGAGACAGGCGAATTGTCCAGGATATCATGCACTCAGCACAGCGTCAGAAACAACAGGCTCCTTGTGTCAAAAAACAAAGTCAAACTTTGTGGACTTCCAAAAGCCAACCGACCTCCAGATACACACCATGGCACAACTGTGCCTATACGCAAACCTGTATGTAGCGTTCAAACATACACAAAATAAATGAGCCTATAACTCTTGAAATAACAATTTTTTTTTGTGATCTGTTGGTTGGGAGTGCTTGATTGATATATCTGTTTGATATATATATATCTAAGGTTATATGAAAATGTATGGGGAAAATGGGCTTGTGAGTAGAGAATTTTGAGAAATTTTGACTCATAAGACCTGTATGTGTGTGTCAGTAGGTGACATTTAAGTTTCTTTTGTTATTTATGTGACCAAATACATGACAAGAAGCAGCTTTCAGAGGATAGGCTTCCTTTGGGTTATGAGGTGGGAGGATATCTTTTCTCATGGCAATGGCCTCAACTCTTACTGTGACAGAGGAGGTGGAGTCTACTTGCTCACACCTTGGCAGATCTGAAGGCAAAAAGGAGGAAACACTGCCTCACTTCTAGGGAGGCCTACCTCTTTCTGAGTGGAGACAGAGGAGTGGATGGGGAAATGGGAAGCAGGGGTGGGGGTTGGGGGTGAGGGTGGAGAGGGAATAGGAGGAGAGGAGGGAAAGGAAACTGTGGTCAATATGCAAAATAAATAAAAAAATGGTTAATTAAATAAAATTTTTTAAAAATCCAGAAAATTAAAAGAAAAAGTAGCAAAAAAAAAAAAAAAACAGTTCTCTTGGTGTGCTTTCTCTTATTGCCCATTTCATTCATGCAAGGTCCCCAGCACAGGGGTTGATGCTACCAACTGTAACAATGAGGGCCGGCTTGTTGGGGTTTCTGTCCTGCCCAGTAACCCGCAGCTGGCAAACTCCAAAGAAAATCACACAGAGACCTACATAAGTAATAAAACTGATTGGCCCATTAGCTCAGTCCTCTTATTAGCTCTTATAGCTTATATTAACCCATTATTCTTATCTATGTTAGCCACATGGCTCGGTACCTTTCAGCCAGGCAGGTTACATCTTGCTACTTGGTAGTCTGGGCTGGAATGGGGAGGGAGCTTCCTTCTCAGAATACTCCTGTTCTCATCACCCTGCCTCTACTTCCTGTCTGGTTGACCCGCCTATACTTCCTGCCTGGCCAATCAGCGTTTATTCCAAAACATGATTGACAGAATATAGACAATTATCCTGCACCAACCAACATTCAAGGCAGGACTTTCCTTCAGTTAATTTTCTGGGGAAACCCTCTTCCAGGCTCACCCAAAGCTTCACTCATTACTGCTCCACATCTTTTAAGCCAAACAGATGCAGAATACAAATTAACCATAACGGATTATGCACACTGTAGGGAACTCTAGGGAGTGTCTTCTCAGGCTTTCCCTGGGCACTTCTTGACAGACATACAGAGTATTGGTACAGTGTTCTGGCTGGGGACAAGTCAGTCTGTTTTAGTATCTGTTTAAAACAAAATATAAGCCTCAAAGAAATAAAAGGCAAGTGAGATTAATGAGACCTGAAGAGAAGGAGGATCTCAAGCAGCAAAGTTTATGGACAATGGGCAAGAATTACAAAGTAGGATTCTCTAAATTTCCCTGAGTTTCTTAGCTGCTGACATGACATCTTGAGCGTATAGGTGTCACTCAGATGCTCTGCTTTCATGTGATCTTGTCCTGCAGCATCCAAAGTGCACTCTGACATGAAGCCTGCTGATCCCCCTTTCTGAGTTAAATGTGGGATAGCACAATAGACCGAGGGATGCCAACTTTTCTCCTCCAGTCTCCTAGACCTAAAGCATAGCTTTCTTATTATGTTGCAAATTAATAAGAAAATCGGAAGCCAGGTGGTAGAGGTGTATGCCTTTAATCCCAGTACTGGGGTGGCAGAGGAAGGTGGGTCTCTGTGAGTTCGAAGCCAGCCTGGTCTACAGAGTGAGTTCCAGGACAAGTCCCAAAGCTATAGAGAAGCCCTGTCTAGGAAAACCAAAAAAAAAAAAAATCATGTTTACGTTCTCAAACCAACAGTAATAAGTGCTGATGATAAAATATGTCTTTACATATGTTCCCATTACATTCTAATAAAATCCTCCTAAGAGATTCAGGGTGGACTTTATTGTCCCCATCTAATAGATAATGAACTTGGGTCAGTTTACAATGGCTGAGGTTTCACTTCAGGTTTTGGTTAGTCAGCCACGAGCACACTATGCTAATTATTTTATATAGCTAGTCACAGCTAGTCTTTGCATGACACATTCAAAGGGTGACCTGTTTTTGGAGCAGTGTTTAGTTTTACAGAAACCCTCAGGAAGGTGTCTGTGGTGGTTACTGGTACTATTAGGAAATGTGGCTTTGTTGGAGGAAGTGTGTCACTGCGGGGTCTACTTTGAGGTCTCCTATGCTCAAGTTATGCTTAGTAACACAGCTTACTCCCTGTTGTCTGTGGACGACGATGTAGAATTCTCAGCTCCTCCAGTACCATGTCTGCCTGCATGCCACCATCATGTGTCCCATCATGATGATAGTGCACTAACCTCTGAACTGTAAGCCACCCCTGTAGCAGGGTTAATAAAATCCCAGAGATGGAAATTGAGGTTCAACCTGAAAACCAGAAAAGCAAAGTAGCAAAGCCACTAGAGAAGTCTTACCTCTACCAAGGCTGTGTGACTGTAGACTAAGCAGACTAAGCCTCTCTCTCCTCTCATTTTATATTCCCTCTAGTGTGGGATTAAAGGTACGTGTCTCCCAGGACTGGGATTAAAGGTGTGAGCCACTACTACCTGCATTTGTTTCTGCATTGATCTTGTGTAGCCCAGGGTGGCCTTGAACTCTCAGAGATCCATTTGACTCTGCCTCTCAAATCCTGGGATTAAAGGTATGTGTCACCATTACCAAACCTCTAGTGACTTTAACTTTACCACTGGTCTTCAGACAAGATTTATTTATTACAATACAAATAACACATCACTATACACCCCTATTAAATGTTTTCCTTGATAAGAATTGTGATTGTCACAGTGTCTCTTTACAGAAATAGAAAGCCTACTAAAGACAGCATCACAACCCAAGACAGGCATCACTATCCATTTCTTAGCCAGAAAACAGAATCTCTAGTGTGCAAAGACAACATTTTCTCAGTTTTTAGGCTTTGCACAGCCAAGAGCCTCAAGGACTTTTGCCAGCACCCTTAGGTATTTCCTTT
>NW_004949107.1:4896087-4899202 GCF_000317375.1 Microtus ochrogaster | reverse complement strand
TCCTTTGCTTTACAGAAGCTTCTCAGTCTCAGGAGGTCCCCTTAGGTATTTTCTTTAACGATGCTTAAACAACTCTGATAAAAAGTCAGTTAAGGAGGTGTTGTAGGAGGAACAGGCCACGTCCCGCCACCAGGCTAGCTTAACCCCCAGAATAACCACACAGAAATTGTATTAATTAAATTACTGCCTGGCCCATTATTTCTAGCCTTTTATTGGCTAACTCACACATCTTGATCTAACCCATTTCTAATAATCTGTGTAGCACCATGAGGTCGTGGCTTATCAGGAAAAATTCTAACCTACGTCCAACTCTGGCAGGAGCTTCATGGCATTTGCCACTCTGCCCTTCTTTTCAGAATTCTGTTTTGTCTTTCCTGCCTTCCTGGGATCCACCCTATCAACGAGGCCAAGGCAGTTTCTTTAATAATCAACGAAAGCAACACAAATAGGAGGGACCTCCTACACCAAGGAGACAGAAAAAGAGAACAGAAGTGGAACAAGAATTGATGCCTGTTGCCTGAGTCCTAATGGAGTGAGTGGGATGTGTCTCATGTGCTCCAAACTTGGCTCCAACTCACTGTGCACCTAAGGACAACCTCGGTCTGGACATCATGCCTCTGGCTCCAGAGTGAGGGGATTATGAACATGGACCACAGCTCCAGTTTCTGTCAACACTAGACAAGCACTCTACCACTGAGGTATGAAGCCCTTGACTTTAATTCCTTTAGAATAACATTCCCACTACTAATGAAGTGCTGGATTGTTTAAATTGTGATGATTAAACTTAGTGCAAACTTCACAAAGTTCAGCTTTATTTCAGACATTCCTTCAAGTTCAGTTATGCTGTTGTTCTTTCTTGGATGTCTTTTAATTTTCCTTGCCTTGCAGAATTCATTTCTTCTTCACCCACTCGGGCAATGTTCTTCCAAACAAGGAAGAGCGGGGCTTCACTGGGAGCCAAGGGAACCAAGTATTGTTCCTTCTTACATTATTTTTTAAATTTCTATTTTTTTGTTTATTATGTACATGACATAATAAAAACAAAATATTAGTAGGCTAGTGTATTATACACATATAGAAAAAGATTCATAGACATATTGAGGTATATGCATACCTCAGCTTTGATTACTGGGTATATAGTCTCATAACATGTTGGAGATCCATAGTGTTACGGGTCAGAATATGCCCCCCTGTGAGAAAAAAAAAACAGAAAGAAAAATCCAGCTGAGGATATGTTAAATTTCTGACCTCTAAAGGGACAGAATGTGACCTTATTTGGATGAACGTTGGTTGTAAATGTAACTACTTAAGATGAGGTCATACTGGACTGGGATGTGCCTGGAATCTAATGTAGCTTGTGTTCTTATATGTAGAGAACCACATAAAGACACACAGAGAGGAAAGTTATTGTCTTAGCCCGCGTTCTACTGCTATAAGCAGACACCGTGACCATGGCAATGCTTCTAAAAGAAAACATTTAATTGGGGCTGGTTTACAATATCAGAGGTTTAGTCTGTTGTCAGCACAGTGAGCATGGAGGCCCACAGGCAGACATGGTGCTGGAGAAGAAGCTGAGAGTTTTACATCTGGATCTACATGGAGCAGGAAGGAAGGGGTAATGGGCCTGAAAACCTCAAAGCCCATCCCCAGTAACATAATTCCCCCAACAAGGTTGTCTCTACTCCAGCAAGGCCACACCTCCTATTCCTTTTCACGGAGTGCTACTCTCTGATGACTAAGCATTCAGCATGTGAATCTATGAGCCATTCTTTTCAAAATGCCGTATCCCACTCCCTGGCCCCCAGAGGCTTGTAGCCTTATCACAGTGCAGAACTGGGTTTGGTCCAACCTCCAAAGTCCCCGTAGTCTATCCCACTCTCAGTAAAGTTCAAAGTTTATGGCAGTCTGTTAACTGTAACCCTCCATAAAATCCAAATAAAAAGCAGATGGCATACTTCCAGCGTGCAATGGTACAGAATATGCATTACCATTCCAAAAGAGGGAAAGGGAGCATAGTGAGGAAATATTGGACCAAAGCAAGATGGACATTTCAGCAAGGAAAAGTCTAAACTCTGCATCTCCACGTTTGATGTCAGGGAGCTCTTCAGTCCACCCACTCTTTCATCTTCGTTGCCTGCAATACAGCTGTCTCTCTTGGGCTGGTTCCACGTCCTGCTAACAGCTCTCCTCTGCAGGGCATCCCAGGACTCCAGCATATTCAACATCTTGGGGTCTTCAAGGCAATCCAGGCTTTACTTTCATAACTGCACACAAAATGTCCTCTCTGAGCCTCTGTGTAGGGACACCCCTGATGCATGCCTGACCTCAGTAGCTTTCCTTAGCTCTGGTGGGAGATTACACAAACCTGCATTCTTTACTCTAAAACCAGAGTCACACTGGCTGAAATGCCCAAGTTCTGCTGCTTGCTGGGGCTAGAACTTCTCTTTTAAGTACATTTTTCTCTAGATTTCTGGTTTCAATGGTTTCTTTTACTGCTTAACTTTTTCTTTAATTCGTTTTGTAAGTTGAAAGCTTAGCTGCACGGAGTCTTGCCCTGAGGTCACCTCTCTCTTTATTCCATTTCGCATCAGGCTTTTATTTAAACTTTTATCTCCTTGAGCACAGGTCTTAGCTCCATTACCCTTCCTGGTGCTCCTTTTCTCCTGGAACTGTATATTTTTCTATTGTTCCTTGCTCAACTTGTTCCATTTCACTATAGATCTACATCACAGAGACCACTAATAACCACAGCACAGGAATCAACAGCAGGTTTTCTCGAAATGCCCTTTACCAATGCCATTAATCCAAAACTCTTCAGTTTAGCACCAAACATATTTTTAAGGTTTTTTTTAATATTGATTTTTTTTATTGAGCTCGACATTTTCCTCTGCTCTCCTCATTGCCTCTCCCCTCCCTCTCCATCCTCCCCTAAAGTCCCCATGCTCCCAATTTACTCAGAAGATCTTGCCTTTTTCTATTTCCCATGTAGATTAGATCTCTCTCTCTCTCTCTTAGGGTCCTCACTGCTGTCTTAGTTCTCTGGGATTATGATTTGTGGGCTGGTTTTCTTTGCTTCATGTTTAAAAACCACCTATGTGTGAGTACATGTGATAAT
>NW_004949107.1:4892498-4895677 GCF_000317375.1 Microtus ochrogaster | reverse complement strand
GTAAGATGGAATCTCAGAGTTGTTTCGATTTGCATTTCTCTGATGACTAAGGATGCTGAACATTTCCTTAAATATCTTTCAACCAGACAAATTTTTTTTGGACAAGGGCAGAAAGCAGCCACGGGCTTCACTAAATATCACATGCATGATCTCTAGTAGGCTATTTACTAATATTCTTCCCCTCTGGAACTTCTTGAGCCTTGCTATTATAATCTACATTGCTCTCAACAGCACTGTTTTTCATGTTCCTACTGGTATGCCCTATTGTGTCGTACTTAGAGCATCAACTACTTTTCTAGTCCAAAGTCTTCCATATTCTTCCAACAAGCAGTATGGTCAGGCCCATCATAGCAATACCACATTCCCTAGCACCAACTTCTGTCTTAGTCAGTGTTCTGTTATTGTGAAGAGACACCATGACCATGACAATTCTTATAAAGGAAAGCATTTAATTGAGACTTGCTTACAATTTCTGAGGTTTAACGCACCATCATCATGGCAGGAAGCATGGCGGCATGTAGGTAGATGTGATGCTAGAGATATAGAATTCTACATTCAAGTCTGCATGCAGCAGGAAAGGAAGGGTTTTGGCCTGGCTTGGATTTTTGAAACCCCAAAGTCTACTCCCATTGAAACACTTCTGCTAGCAAGGCCATCCATCCTAATCCTTCTTAAGGAGTGCTACTCTCTGATGGCTAAGCCTTCAAATACGAGCCTATGGGGGCCATTCTTATTCAAAGCACCACACTTTTTCTACAGCCAATGGATGAGAAGGATTGCCATAGGTGCAGAAGCTGAGGCAAATGTGTAGTATGCCATTTATCTCAAAGAAATTTATCTTGGGGCCATCTTGGTCTCAGATTTTCAAGCACCAACAATGCAATAGGATCTGTTTCTGTTGCTGACACTCTCACAGCTTATGGTGCCTTGTGGCAGTGGCTCACAGAAAATAGCACACCGAGAACATATCAACAAGAGCAAAACAACTGAAATATTCTAAGAAAACTCAGCAGATGCAAGCTAGTTTCAAGCAGGGTGAATTACTGACATGATCATACAATCAGAAAACCAGAGCGGACAAATCTGGAGCCCCAGGAGAGAGAGAGAAGGCGTCTTCCATGCTGCTGGAGAATATCTCCTAACTGAGGGGAAGCTGTGAGTATCTCTAGTGTCTCTGCAGAGGTCCCCAAGATGATCCAGAGACTAGAAGGTACCTCTGGGCTTTTAGAGCACAAAGGTGAGCACTCAAAGAAAGACATCAGTGGGTTTAAAAGAAAGAAAAGGAGACTAATTTTTGCTAGCCTTCCCCCATTTGTTTATTGTTTACGAGCCATGTTTGGAGCAATTAAGAAAATATCATGCAAATATTCCCACTGTGACTACACATGAATGACTTTAATTCTGCCCAGCATTTGTCTTCTTGCTACAGAATACATCTGCTTTTTGCATTAACTTAATCTGTTAAGATACTGTGAACTAAACCACAGACTTCTACAGACATTTAGGAAGCAGCTTCCCATTTTTAATGGATACTTTTGCCTAGCAAAATCTGCTTTTGTAATCACATGACCCAACCACCCCAGGAGCGGGAGCCTCTTTTCCCAGTGCTGTGACAGACTATGTATGCATAATGGGTGTCATATAGGAAAACTGTTGGCTAAGCAGGAGGGGACATTATTAGTAGCTGAAGCAAGAGATTGCATAGAGAAAATCCCGTAAAGCTTGAATAGGCATTGTGTATTTGAAAGATTGAGAGGAATAAAAACTACTGTGTTTTTGAAGGTCACAAACCTCATAACATGTCAACTGCTGGCCACTCTGTAGGTTTAAGATTATAGACTCAACCCCTGTGCCTTCACAGACAGAGAATGAGGAGCAAGATCTGTGTTCTCCTTCTGCAACTAATGTTTATTTGACACATATTATATGCCAGATGCTCTTCGAGTTACTGGGTAGAAAGAGATAAAAGAAGGAAAAAGACAGCCATTGATAGGGAATTCAATTCTAAATATAAACTTAGATTATATAAAAGCAGAGAGGGAAAAAAAGGACACATTCCAGTAGCGATAAAAGTTCTGAGGCTAAGCAAAGGACAGCAAGTACGTGGTGGAGGGAATCCTTAGGTAGGCAACCATGGAAAGCCTTCCACAGAGGTGACAATGGCTGGGATTTGATTCATACAAACTAGTAAAGCAAAATAAAACATTTACAGAGCTGAGAAGCCTAAGTTCAAAAGCTACAATGCCACTGGTAAGGACAAAGAGCCACAAGACAGGAAGGGGTTTTTCCTACACCCCTGCTACCCTTGCTCCCCCATCTCCTCCATAGGATGAAATGTGAACTGCCCAGAAACTAGAACCATGTTCTTCGACTTCCCAGCACCACAAACCAAGTGAATTTTTAATTAGGTAAGGTTTAGGATGCCAAATATGATGGCAAAGGATTGTTCAGTAGAAAGCCAGATCTTGTGTACCAAGAAGAACGGCCTGGTTGCCTACGGTCTGCTTTCTTTGCAGATTAGCTGGGAAGTGTTTCTCTGTGGTATTCCATTCTAGGACTTCTGCTTGCGAACGCCCTTTCTGTAGTGTTGCTGATGGCCATGACAGAAGATGAGTAGGATAAGATGAATTATGCACAAGGATTTATGACTTCTCTCTGAACCTGAGTTGTCCGGAAGAGCAGTCAGTGATCTTAACTGTGGAGCCATCTCTCCAGTTCTAGGATTATCTGAATTTTAAGATCAATAGAGAAGTGGATGGTATGTTTCCAGTGGAAATTATTTGAAGCATAAACAAATACATTGTGGAGACTGGGATAGTGATGTCACAGATGAGGAATGGCCAGCTTGTGGGTCATAGGGAAACCAAACATGGAGGAGAGAGTGGAGGTGGGTATATAGAATGTAACACCTAATGATTGCACCAGACGCAAAAGTTTGCAGAAGATAGGACCTTTCGAGTAATATTAGGTCCTTGAACAAGGAGGCAACTTGATGGCAGCTTAGCCTTTTAAGCTGTGTACAAAACAGCAAAGGGGTGGACAGAGAGACAAGAATGAAGAACTTGTGGATTTCAGAAGACAGATTTTCCTAAAGGAAACTATGGCACAGTGTCAAACACTCAAAGAAGGAACCAGCAAGAGAAAGGCACACAGTTCTGTGCTGTACCGGGGCACTGCTG